>NC_135346.1:3205978-3470594 GCF_023851605.1 Tamandua tetradactyla | reverse complement strand
AACTGTTTATATTTGGATTCTATGCGCTGTGATCCTAAGGTTAACAGCATGAATTAACATGCATCTGTAAAGGATTGTAATGAAAGATCATTGCGTATTTATTGAACTGTTTATATCTGCTTTCAAATTGTTTTGACATGGAAGGTTTTCAAGCAACATTGGCAGAGAGGTACAATATGTTATCCCTATGGTGAAAAGAAACTTGTTTATTGTATATAGTTCCTCAGTCTCTGAAGTAAAGGTATGAGTAATTAGGGTATGAATGGTTTAATCAAGGCTTTATTTTGGAAGAAAAATGGCAGTGATGACTGAATTGCTACAGTCCATAATTTGGGCTTATTATTTATACATTAAAGATTTTTCCAAGTAGATTACACGCTGTTACTTCCTGCTAGCCATCAGCATGAGCCCTACTGCCTAAACATTATTTCACTTATTTATGTTTGAAAAACTCCATAAACATTTTTGTTTGCAATCTTGTTACTATTGTTTCGAGTTAAGTTTGAATGTTACAATACTTTAACTGAAAAACTTTCGTCAAGTTTTTTTCTTCTAAATTTTCTTTACTTGTAAGTATCATTGTCCTTCAATCCTGTACTACTATAAAATAAGAAATACATTTTTGACAGAGGCTTAATGTTTTAAAAAATATTGTAAGCTAATAAATCCCCATTTTAGAAGCTAACCCATTTGTGGTATATTGCATTCTGATAACTTTAGCAAACCAAAATACTATGATTGGACCAAAGTGCTTTTAAGGTTATGAATTGTTAACTCCACAAAACATTAACACCAGTTTCTTCTGACTACAAAACCCTCCAAAAAATAGCACATAAGACTCACATAGTCTCTCCCACACAATCTCAAAAGTTTATCTGCTCCCTGTTCTACACATCTTTTTGTGTCCTTCAGCTGAAATTCCATTTCCTTCTCCTACACTAGTGGATTTCAGGAGAAAGCTTTCAGTACCCTTGTTTCCTTCCTCTGAACCATGTTTGCTTTCAGGATGGTGGGATCCTTTGGTAGCATTTGTGGAGTGCAGTTCAAGAAATATGTGCTGAGTGGCTTTCTATGTGCCTGGTGTGGTGATGGGGTGATGTGGATAGACATGAATACATCTGAGCCTGCCTCTCAGGTATGGGGAGCAGGGAGGGCTATTTGATTCCTATTACAGTGGTTAATTTCTATTTTGAATTCATATCTCAACAAAGAACTCTGGAAAATCTTAGCACACTCAGCTTTTACTTTGTCCTTGTCATCTGGGTTGCACTTAAATTAAGCATTTGAAGCTCCATGCTGTTGGCATGTCTGTTCCATGGGTGTGGTTAAATTCTACTCCAGTATCTGCTGGGATGTGTATTGTTAGGTCAGATCCTCAGGCATGGACCATAAAAGTTACAGTCCCTCCTTCCTCACCCCAGAGCTGAAGCCCTTATCTCAGTTTCTCCTACACTACCCTGAAAGACATAAGGACAATTGGGCTGAAATCCCAAGACATTCAAGAAACTTGGGGAATGAACCCATCCTAGACGTTCTGCTTTAATGTTCTATACCTTATTTTCATGTCATGACTTCCTTCTAAATTTCCAAACCTATATGGGGATCTAATACTCCACCTAAACCTGGACTTTGATCAGATCACTAGTTTCTATAGTTTCAGAGACCCTTCAAATGCTCATATTGCCCCCTTAATTGCTGTCATATTATACAGACTGTTGTGCTGAAAGCCATGGGCACAATCTAAAGTTCTTTGACTTACTGTGAGTAATTAGTGAAGTCTTCCATGGAGGATACGCTACCTAACATAAACTTTGAAGGGTGGGTTAGAGTAAACTGGGCAAATGGCAGAGGGTAATGGCTTCCAGATAAGGAGGAGATCATGAATAAAGACACAGAAACATAAAATTCCTGGTACATCTGGGGAATGACAACTTAAAGTGCTGTGACTTGAATTGAGAATGCAAACTCAAAAGTGGGGAGAATGAGGAGAGAGAGAAGCCAGGAGGGTTTTGAATAATCCATTAAATAAATGGGACAGTGTCCTGGAGTGGGCACTAAACAGGAAAGCAAAAATTATAAGGTGGCCATAAAATGTGTCTTCCAAAATTGGACACTGTAACAATGAGTGAAACCTGGGACAGTCCAAAATCTGCCTGGATGTTGGGGCACCATTCATATATGAAGGTTAGGTAAACCAATCCAGGGTGTGGTGGGGAGCAATTTGGAAAGATGGGAAGTGGCAAATGATTGCAACCATTCAGGTGAGAGATGGTGAGCAGGAGAGGGATATATTTGTAACATGTTTAGCATCTTGAACTGATGGGATTGGATTTTTAGGGTGTGTTCAGGGTGAAAGAGGTGAGAAAAACCAGCTCTCTGTCTTGGTCAATGAATGAGCTGAGACACAATCCTGTGAAGAAGGAGCTGTTTCAGGCGCTGTATGTGAATAGTGATGATTAGTTTTGCTATGGACATGATGAGGTTGGAGTATCAATGGGATACCCACATTTGATTCAGGGATATGACTGTAAAAGTATATTGTTGAATGGAAAATGCTACCAAAGAACCTGAATGATGAGCTATGCTTTGCACTTGTATCACTCTTATTCAAGTTTGCTGTTTTAATTAGCCATTTGTCTTTTTTTGCTAATAGAGGTATCGGAATACAGTTGCTTTGCAGTGATTTTCTATACTCTCTTGTGCTTAATTTACTTTATTCTCTACATCCATGTTCTATACTTCCCTGCCCTATTAGGCATTCAGAAAGGCTGACATTCATAGGCTACATCAGTGTGGTCTCTCACCCTCTGGATTATGTTTGGATTCCACCCATGTACAGCATTGGCAGGAGACTTGAAGGTCAGATATCAATTCCCCCATTTCCCTTGCTAGGCTGCTGGTTTAGGTGGCCATTCTCTTCTGAGGCCCAGCTCTTCTCCACTCTGCCAACTTCAAGTTCCAAAAAACTGCTCCTCTCAGGCCTGGAGAGGTCACTCCCCACTGTCATACATGTGGCACAAGCACTTTTTCTTAGTGGTCTCCCTACACCCTGTCACATCTTTGCAAATGACTTCCTTATTAAATTCTCCTCATAATTCCCTGTTTGATGGTGCCAGCTGTTCCTTAACAAGATCCCAGTTAAGGCAATGCATATCGAACTTTTAAGGTGTTGATAGATTTTACACACCTGGTAGAAAGCACTGTGAAGTATAAGTGTCTTTGGGGCAGGCAGGACTGCCTGGGACCCCTGGCCCTGTCACCCAATAGATTTCAAAGGACAGTTTCAACCACCCTCTCCAACTTTCCCTAAAACTATGAAATACACCCCTGTATCACTGACTGTGTCTCCGCATGTCTCAAGAAAGGAAGGAGTAAAGGAATGGGAAAGAATGAATGAAGGACTTTAATGAAGAGAAATGATGTTAATTTTAGGGCATTAGGGGAAAAGAAAGAGACAGCTCAGGACATACATGACATTCTTGACTGATGGGAAATGTCTAGGTTATGATCCAAGTTACTATATTTAATGATTTCAATAAATAATTGCACACTATGATTGATGGTAGAAGGATGAGCAATTTTCATAATTGCTTTCAAGGAATCTATAAGCTTCAGAAATAAACAGCAAATGTTAAATATCTCTCATTTCCAATGGAGAAAAGCATGCACTACTGAGAAGAGAATACTGACAAATGAGCCCACTGGACTTTTCCAAATCAGCGTTCATCTGGGCTGAAGAAGAATTGACAGACCTTTCTCAGGATGGACTTGGTGTCCTTAGCAACTATCGCAAGGAAGTGTTTTTGTTTCATCCGTATGAAGTAATGGTGTACAAGGTTACCTAAAAAGGGGATCCAGCAAAGAAAGTTAAGGAATGGTTTAACAACTGTGCAATTCATCAAAGTCAGATTCCAGTTACCATTGTTGACAGCTTGCAGATCCTGGGACTTCATGTTGACCTTGTAGTCCGTATAGGCCTCCCCTGTTGTCTGTGCTACCAGCTGGAGAGACTCATCATCCACACCAAAGTGCCGATGGTAGGCTTTCAGACACTCCTCCAGATCATCTGCATTGCTGATGCCAAGGGCATCCTGGAAAGACTGGGTGCCTATTTTGTCCTTCAGAAAGGTCACTTTGTCATTAATGCTCTCCTCACAGGAATGGAACAGGTTCTGTAGGGGACCATCACATCTGATGTGGGAGAGATCCTTTCTCAATGTCTCCCTAAGCTTTGGGAAGTCATGCAATAAAGGGTCTAGGTTGGAGACCAAGAATATGGGGGGTTCATGCACTCGCTCCTTCTGGAGATTTTCCAGGATATTTCTTCGGATACTCTGATGGATCTGACCTTCCCTGAAGGCACTCATGCTGAGATCCCTGTCCAGCTTGGTCCAGACAACATAGAACTTTTTTCCCATGTCCTTGATGGCCTTGACGAGTCTCACATGGTTCATGCTGAACTGTTCAGAAGCGATGATGATGAACAGGTCATACTTGTTGAACTGCATTTCCAGGAGGTAGTCATCCAGGCTTTGGCTGTTATCCCCTGTGCCGGGCAGGTCCCACAACACCACATATGGAAAATGGGATGATGAGTAGGACACACGAGTGAGGGTGGTTCTCACCACTCCAGTGGGAGCTGAGTCCTCATCTTCCTGCCCGATGCCACGCAGCACATTTATGAAGGAGGACATGCCATTTCCGGAGTCCCCCGTCACAGCAATGTTCACAGGTGTGCAGGATGCTTCCCTCAGTGTCTCTTTGACCACAGAGACCATTTCTGGCAACTTCCCGTCTGCCCAGCCCTTCTCAGTGCTTCTGGACTCTGTTGCAACTGGAAGGCTCCAACCTGAATGATGTGGCACAGCAATGGTGAATGATGCAGATGATGGACTGTGAGGGGAGAGTGGGGACTCTGCCATGCCTGTGAGTAGTGGGGTGACCTGCAGAGTAGAAAAGCAGAGAGTTAGGATGGCCAAGCACACAGGGAGGCATGGGAGGAATCTCTTAGCATAAGTCCAGGGTTTTTGATACAAGCTGGCAGCAAAGATAAGAACAAAGTAAGCTGAAGAGTGTTTTGGTGATATGCACAACACTGCTGGGTGTAGGGAGGGTGCTTGAGGACTGCTCTGCACCTACCAAGCCATCAGTCAGCCTCCTAACCTGGGCGGTGAATGTGGGGAGACTGCAACAGTGGGTCAGGCCAATATATCACCCAGGAAGTGTGAGCACCCACCCCTAATCTTACCTGACTGGATGAGCAGAATGCCCATTTGAAATGCTGTGCAGGGGGTGCTTGTGGGGGCTTTCCATACCAAGTGGTTCTTTGCTTAGCACCTAAGAGCCCTCACTGTGTTTTTCTTGCCCAGTCACAAATGACTTCATTATTTTTATTAACACTGCAAAAAAATCTTTTTTTTAAGATTTCTTCATATATTTTCATGAGAAGTTCAGATTGTTTTCATCAGTTATTGCCATATCTTATAAATGCATGACTGTCATCTCCTTCCACGTGTAAAGAGCTTTAATTTCAATTTAGCAACCATTCCAAAGAATTTTATACTGATAAAGCTCTTCTCAAAGGTCAGGGTCTCTTGTTGGCAGATTGACCCTAAGGAGGTCCCCTGTTGGTTGACTGACTCTTCACCATGTGGGGCAGGATGGGAAAGGAGAACTGTTTGGGATTCACCTGTGGATTCTACTTCAGGTTGCAGAGTGTCTGAGGGGCTTTCACAATCACACAAATTATGGGTAGGTGCAGATCTTTTAAGAACCTCCTACTGTCTTCCCTGCATATGAGCAGCACTTTTTAAAATTTTACATTCAAGGCCGCACCTTTGGCTGAGTAGCAGTTGCCCTGTGATCCTCCTACAGCCTACTCTGCCCTCTAAGCGGCTACTGCCCAGACCAAACTGCCTCTTCTGTGAAGTTCAGGAGACACCATGCCCACATCCAGCTACCCAGGTTTATGCCCCAGAAGACCAAACCTCCCATCCATGGGAGAAGATTCACAGACACCACAGGACCTGTGGAGCAGCTCCTTGTCCCCCAGACCCTCTGAAACACATCCCACTCTCCCTTCCAGCTTCCAGATTCCTCAGACAGCTGCTTCTCCAATGAGGGAAAGAACCTCAGAACACCCAAACTGGCTGACCTGCTTGGCCACATGCACCAGGACAAATTCCTGAGGACTCAGTTTTCTGCTCTTTGCAGAGAGGAGAGTCATGGCACCCACCTCACAGGACTCTTGGGAGGCTTTCATGGTATGGCCCGTGTGACTCTCTCTGCAGGGTTCCCAGCAATCTCTCGATGAATATTCTCTGGTCTTGGTAGGACCTCTGAGGAAGACTTTCCTCTTGCTCTTCCTCTACTGTCTGACCTCTTTCCACAGTGAATTAGGCTCCTGTGTCTGTAAGTCTGTCTGTGCAGGGTCCTCAGCATGTAATATCTCATTCAATCCTCCCTGAAACCTAATGGATAAGTAATATTTTTATTACTGGTTCATGATGAAAACAGAGACTTAAAGATAATAATTTAGGTCTGAATTATACAGCTGATGAGTGAGGAATACAATTTGATCCCATTAGAGTGGTTCTGTGCTTCGGTCTACTTGGAAGAGCCAGACAGTCTGCTTAGTACAGATTCCCCAGCTCCACGTGCTGGTTTTTGCAGGGTTCTGAAGCAAAAAGCTCAGTATAGCTTGGGAAAACCTTGCCCCATTGTTGTCACTATCTGATATGCCCCACTATCTGAATGTCTCTTTTCTTAATTTTGGGAAAGAATAGAATCCACTTCCTCTTTACTCTTATTCTCCCTGCCATGTTAAGCAAAAAAAGAAGAAGAAAATATCATTGATTTGCGTTTGGAAGAGAAATAACAGAAAGTGTTCCCACTTTCCAGAACTTTTCTAGGGAATTCATGCACACTATCAGATGGAAAAGCCAAATAAAATGATCAGAATAAGGATGCCAGAGTAGAGAAGATAATGGAAACCCGCCATCACTGGTCCCATCTGCACGGAGACTGTCAGCCTCTGCAGCTGTGCCCACAGTAAGCCTTCAGTGTCCTCCACCTGGGGTCCCTGTGAAAGGACGTGTTGCCACGGGACAGTAAGAACAGTATCTCGACTTCCTGGAAGATGGCGGCTTAGTAAGACGCGCGGATCTTAGTTTCTTCCCCAGGACAGCTACTAGGGGAGTAGAAACAATACAGAAAGCGCCCAAAGCCACAACAGAGATAAAAAAGACAGCGTACCCCATCCTGGAATGGCTGGCTGGCTGAGAGAAGCAGCTCGGGTGAGAACGCCGAGGCGCGCGGGCCTCACCAGGCGGGGCAGGAAGCGGCCGGAGTTACTCCCTTCCCCCTTTCTGGGCTTGCTGGGAGAATTGGAGAGGCGGACCCCTGAAACCAAGGTGGCTGGCGCCCACACCAAGCGCAGCCCCCCGGACCAACTGAGAGAATTGGATCGGAAAGCCCCAGGCCACGGAGAACGGTGATGGGTGGGGGTGGCCCCTTCCAAACCCATGACTTCTGGGGAACGTGCACTCTCTCGGGCGGGCCGCTGCCGCTGGCGCCCTCCCGCCACGCTGGTCGCCCAGGGCCGACTAGGAAATTCGGACGGGCTCTTTCCTGGGCTGCGGCGACCAGCAACCCTCCCTGCGTTCGGACCCCGGGCCGGCTCAAGCCGCTTCGGCTAGCGAACCCCCCGGACGGTGAGAGTTTTCCAAAGTTTAAGGTCCCACAGCACCTTTTACTGGTGGGACCCGCAGACAAACGTGTGCCACGAGCGCCACCTACTGGGCAGGATAAGAAAAACAGAACCCAGAGATTTCACAGAAAAATCTTCCAAACTTTTGGATCCAATACCCAGGGAAATCTGTCTAAATGCGCAGACGCCAACAGAAGACAACGGATCACGCTCAAATAATTGAAAATATGGCCCAGTCAAAGGAACAAACCAATAGTTCAAATGAGATACAGGAGTTGAGACAACTAATGCTAAATATACGAACAGAAATGGAAAACCTCTTCAAAAATGAAATCGATAAATTGAGGGAGGACATGAAGAAGACATGGGCTGAACATAAAGAAGAAATAGAAAAACTGAAAAAACAAATCACAGAACTTATGGAAGTGAAGGACAAAGTAGAAAAGATAGAAAAAACAATGGATACCTACAATGATAGATTCAAAGAGACAGAAGACAGAATTAGTGATTTGGAGGATGGAACATCTGAATTCCAAAAACAAACAGAAACTATCGGGAAAAGAATGGAAAAATTTGAACAGGGTATCAGGGAACTCAAGGACAATATGAACCGCACAAATATACGTGTTGTGGGTGTCCCAGAAGGAGAAGAGAAGGGAAAAGGAGGAGAAAAACTAATGGAAGAAATTATCACTGAAAATTTCCCAACTCTTATGAAAGACCTAAAATTACAGATCCAAGAAGTGCAGCGCACCCCAAAGAGATTAGACACAAATAGGCGTTCTCCAAGACACTTACTAGTTAGAATGTCAGAGGTCAAAAGAAAGAGAGGATCTTGAAAGCAGCAAGAGAAAAACAATCCATCACATACAAGGGAAACCCAATAAGACTATGTGTAGATTTCTCAGCAGAAACCATGGAGGCTAGAAGACAGTGGGATGATATATTTAAATTACTAAAAGAGAAAAACTGCCAACCAGGACTCCTATATCCAGAAAAATTGTCCTTCAAAAATGAGGGAGAAATTAAAACATTCTGAAACAAAAAGTCACTGAGAGAATTTGTGACCAAGAGACCAGCTCTGCAAGAAATACTAAAGGGAGCACTAGAGTCAGAACCGAAAAGACAGAAGACAGAGGTATGGAGAAGAGTGTAGAAAGAAGGAAAGTCAGATATGATATATATAATACAAAAGGCAAAATGGAGAGGAAAATATTATCCAAACAGTAATAACACTAAATGTTAATGGACTGAATTTCCCAATCAAAAGACATAGATTGGCAGAATGGATTAAAAAACAGGATCCTTCTGTATGCTGTCTACAGGAAACACATCTTAGACCCAAAGATAAACATAGGTTGAAAGTGAAAGGTTGGGAAAAGATATTTCATGCAAATAACAACCAGAAAATAGCAGGAGTGGCTATACTAATATCCAACAAGTTAGACTTCAAATGTAAAACAGTTAAAAGAGACAAAGAAGGACACTATGTACTATTAAAAGGAACAATTAAGCAAGAAGACATAACAATCATAAATATTTACGCACCGAACCAGAATGCCCCAAAATACGTGAGGAATACACTGCAAACACTGAAAAGGGAAATAGACTGATATACCATAATAGTTGGAGACTTCAATTCACCACTCTCATCAATGGACAGAACATCTAGACAGAGGATCAATAAAGAAATAGAGAATCTGAATATTACTATAAAGGAGCTAGACTTAACAGACATTTATAGGACATTACATCCCACAACAGCAGGATACACCTTTTTCTCAAGTGCTCATGGATCATTCTCAAAGATAGACCATATGCTGGGTCACAAAGCAAGTCTTAAAAAATTTAAAAAGATTGAAATCATACACAACACTTTCTCAGATCATAAAGAAATGAAGTTGGAAATCAATAATAGGCAGAATGCCAGAAAATTCACAAATACCTGGAGGCTCAACAACACACTCTTAAACAACGAGTGGGTCAAAGAAGAAATTGCAAGAGAAATTAGTAAATACCTCGAGGCAAATGAAAATGAAAACACAACATATCAAAACTTATGGGACGCAGCAAAGGCAGTGCTAAGAGGGAAATTTATTGCCCTAAATGCCTATATCAGAAAAGAAGAAAAGGCAAAAATGCAGGAATTAACTGTTCAATTGGAAGAACTGGAGAAAGAACAGCAAACTATTCCCAAAGCAAGCAAAAGGAAAGAAATAACAAAGATCAGAGCAGAAATAAATGAAATTGAAAATATGAAAACAGTAGAGAAAATCAATAAGACCAGAAGTTGGTTCTATGAGAAAATCAATAAGATTGATGGGCCCCTATCAAGATTGACAAAAAGAAGAAGAGAGATGATGCAAATAAATAAGATCAGAAATGGAAGAGGAGACATAACTACTGACCTCACAGAAATAAACGAGGTAATAACAGGATACTATGAACAACTTTACACTAATAAATACAACAATTTAGATGAAATGGACGGGTTCCTGGAAAGACATGAACAACCAACTTTGACTCAAGAAGACATAGATGACCTCAACAAACCAATCACAAGTAAAGAAATTGAATTAGTCATTCAAAAGCTTCCTAAAAAGAAAAGTCCAGGACCAGATGGCTTCACATGAGAATTCTACCAAACGTTCCAGAAAGAATTAGTACCAATTCTCCTCAAACTCTTCAAAAAAATCGAAGTGAAGGGAAAACTGCCTAATTCATTCTATGAAGCCAACATCACCCTCATACCAAAACCAGGCAAAGATATTACAAAAAAAGAAAACTACAGACCAATCTCTCTAATGAACATAGATGCAAAAATCCTCAACAAAATTCTAGCAAATCGTATCCAACAACACATTAAAAGAATTATACATCATGACCAAGTAGGATTCATCCCAGGTATGCAAGGATGGTTCAACATAAGAAAATCAATTAATGTAATACACCATATCAACAAATCAAAGCAGAAAAATCACATGATCATCTCAATTGATGCAGAGAAGGCATTTGACAAGATTCAACATCCTTTCCTGTTGAAAACACTTCAAAAGATAGGAATACAAGGGAACTTCCTTAAAATGATAGAGGGAATATATGAAAAACCCACAGCTAATATCATCCTCAATGGGGAAAAATTGAAAACTTTCCCCCTAAGATCAGGAACAAGACAAGGATGTCCACTATCACCACTATTATTCAACATTGTGTTGGAGGTTCTAGCCAGAGCAATTAGACAAGAAAAAGAAATACAAGGCATCAAAATTGGAAAGGAAGAAGTAAAACTATCACTGTTTGCAGACGATATGATACTATACGTCGAAAACCCGGAAAAATCCACAACAAAACTACTAGAGCTAATAAATGAGTACAGCAAAGTAGCAGGTTACAAGATCAACATTCAAAAATCTGTAGCATTTCTATACACTAGTAATGAACAAACTGAGGGGGAAATCAAGAAACGAATCCCATTTACAATTGCAACTAAAAGAATAAAATACCTAGGAATAAATTTAACTAAAGAGACAAAAAACCTATATAAATAAAACTACAAAAAACTGCTAAAAGAAATCACAGAAGACCTAAATAGATGGAAGGGCATACCGTGTTCATGGATTGGAAGACTAAATATAGTTAAGATGTCAATCCTACCTAAATTGATTTACAGATTCAATGCAATACCAATCAAAATCCCAAGAACTTATTTTTCAGAAATAGAAAAACCAATAAGCAAATTTATCTGGAAGGGCAGGGTGCCCCGAATTGCTAAAAGCATCTTGAGGAAAAAAAACGAAGCTGGAGGTCTCGCGCTGCCTGACTTTAAGGCATATTATGAAGCCACAGTGGTCAAAACAGCATGGTATTGGCATAAAGATAGATATATCGACCAATGGAATCGAATAGAATGCTCAGATATAGACCCTCTCATCTATGGACATTTGATCTTTGATAAGGCAGTCAAGCCAACTCACCTGGGACAGAGCAGTCTCTTCAATAAATGGTGCCTAGAGAACTGGATATCCATATGCAAAAGAATGAAAGAAGACCCATCTCTCACACCCTATACAAAAGTTAACTCAAAATGGATCAAAGATCTAAACATTAGGTCTAAGACCATAAAACAGATAGAGGAAAATGTTGGGAGATATCTTATGGATCTTACAACTGGAGGCGGTTTTATGGACCTTAAACCTAAAGCAAGAGCACTGAAGAAGGAAATAAATAAATGGGAACTCCTCAAAATTAAACACTTTTGTGCATCAAAGAACTTCATCAAGAAAGTAGAAAGACAGCCTTCACAATGGGAGACAATATTTGGAAATGATATATCAGATAAAGGTCTAGTATCCAGAATTTATAAAGAGATTGTTCACCTCAACAACAAAAAGACAGCCAACCCAATTACAAAATGGGAAAAAGACTTAAACAGACACCTATCAGAAGAGGAAATACAAATGGCCAAAAGGCACATGAAGAGATGCTCAATGTCCCTGGCCATTAGAGAAATGCAAATCAAAACCACAATGAGATATCATCTCACACCCACCAGAATGGCCATTATCAACAAAACAGAAAATGACAAGTGCTGGAGAGGATGCGGAGAAAGAGGCACACTTATCCACTGTTGGTGGGAATGTCAAATGTTGCAACCACTGTGGAAGGCAGTTTGGCAGTTCCTCAAAAAGCTGAATATAGAATTGCCATACGACCCAGCAATACCATTGCTGGGAATATACTCAAAGGACTTAAGGGCAAAGACACAAACGGACATTTGCACACCAATGTTTATAGCAGCGTTATTTACAATTGCAAAGAGATGGAAACAGCCAAAATGTCCATCAACAGACGAGTGGCTAAACAAACTGTGGTATACACATACGATGGAATATTATGCAGCTTTAAGACAGGATAAACTTATGAAGCATGTAATAACATGGATGGACCTAGAGAACATTATGCTGAGTGAGTCTAGCCAAAAACTAAAGGACAAATACTGTATGGTCCCACTGATGTGAACAGACATTCGAGAATAAATTTGGAATATGTCCTTGATAACAGAGTCCAGCAGGAGGTAGAAACAGGGTAAGATAATGGCCAATTGCAGTTGAAGGAATACAGACAGTGTAACAGGACTAGATACAAAAACTCAAAAATGGACAGCACAATAATACCTAATTGTAAAGTAATCATGTTAAAACACTGAATGAAGCTGCATCTGAGCTATAGGTTTTTGTTTATTTTGTTTTGTTTTGTTTTGTTTTGATTTTACTATTATTACTTTTATTTTTTTCTCTATATTAACATTCTATATCTTTTTCAGTTATGTTGCTAGTTCTTCTAAACCAATGCATATGTACTAAGAAATGATGATCATGCATCTATGTGATGATGTTAAGAATTACTGATTGCATATGTAGAATGGTATGATCTCTAAATGTTGGGTTAATTTCTTTTTTTCCGTTAATTAAAAAAAAAAAGAAGAAAAAAAAAGAGACGGTATAATTGGAGCTGAAGGGATACAGACTGTACAACGGGACTGGATATAAAAACTCAGAAATGGACAGCACAATACTACCCAATTGTAATGCAATTATGTTAAAACACTGAATGAAGCTTCATGTGAGGTATAGGTTTTTTGTTATTTTTTTGTTTTTTGTTTTTTTTGTTTGTTTGTTTTTCTTTCTATTATTGTTTTAATTCTTATTCTGTTGTCTTTTTATTTCTTTTTCTAAATCGATGCAAATGTACTAAGAAATGATGAATATGCAACTATGTGATGTTATTAAGAATTACTGATTGTACATGTAGATTGGAATGATTTCTAATTGTTTGTTAATTCTTTTTTTAATTAATAAAAAATATATATATAAAAAAAAGTCAGTTGGTGTAATGAAAATGCTCTAAAATTGATCAAGGTGATGAACACAAAACTATGTGATGATACTATGAGCTATTGATTGTATACTTCGGATGGATGGCATGTTTTAAATGATATGTGAATTTAGCTCAATAAAATTGCGTTTAAAAAAAAAAAAAAGAACAGTATCTCCTTTTTTGTTTGTTTGTGTCTTTTTTTTACTATTATTATTAATTTTATTTTTTTCTCTATATTAACATTCTATATCTTTTTCTGTTGTTTTGCTAGTTCTTTTCCTAAATTGATGCAAATGTACTAAGAAATGATGATCATGCATCTATGTGATGATGTTAAGAATTACTGATTGCAAATATAGAATGGAAAAAAAAAAAAAGAACAGTATCTCCACCAGAAGGCAGCTGCATGCTGCCTGGACTGCATGGGGCTAGCAGGGAGGTAGGCGGTGCATGAAGTGCAATGCTGGTTGGATGGGAGGAGAAGGATCCCTGGGCTGCCTCCAAGCTGGGGAACTCTCCAGAATGGGCAGTGACCAGTTGGAAGAGAGCTCTGTGGTGCCAGGATAAGCATCTGGCCTCTAATTCCAACCTTGTTTTTGCCTCTTATCTGTTAGCTTCCATTCTGAGTATGCAGCACTGGTGAGTATGTGTGTTTTGCTCAGAACGACAAGAAGGGGTGGTCAGGGGGAACTGAAGGAATTGTGAAATGTTGGAAATCTTGTGAATCTTTCTTAATGTCTGAAGGTAATTCCTCCCTTTTCCTGATACTTCCCGACGTTTCTCTGTCTTATCTTGAGCATTCACAACCAGCAGTATGTTCACTGGTAATGGAGGCCCAGCAGTCATGGAGGTCCCCCGGGGGCCTCAGCAGCTCTCTTGTGCTGGGCAGACCATCTGCTGTGTGAATGCCAGGGAGGCGCTTCTGACCCCCACAGCCTGTGTACTCTGCTTCCATCAGTCATTGTCCCTTATCTGCAACTGCAAACAGGTTAATTTTGTCATCACAGGTTCCCATGCCAACAGGAAGGAAGATCAGCTGCCAGCAGTTCTAGTCCATTCTCCCTGATTCATCTACATCTGTCCACAGCCCACCACAGGCTGTCATATCAACTTGAGCTTTTCTCTGTTAGGTCATCTGAAAAACGAATACAGTCTACTGAGCTGTGCAAATCTCACAAGGCCTCCCTGTCTTCTACTCTACAAATATGTAGATAATATTCTCACCCTTCATAATTTTCAGTAAATACTTCATGACCTTGAAGAGACCAGGGAGGCAGCAGCAACCTGTTCATTTCCCTGTTTATGGTCTTTCTGTGCTTAAAACTTACCCACTCCTCAGGCCAGAGGACACAAGAACATGTTCATACTGAAATTTCAGCAACACATATGAAGTAAGCATCCTTCTTTGGAAAGTGTGAAATTATGCTGTGAAAATGACCCTATCTTGAGGAAGGAGGGAAGATGGCTTTTCAAAGTGTCTGCTCCCCTCCAAGGCCATGACTTAAGTATTGGTCATTATTTCCAATCAGGTTGTTCCTGAATCCCCATGCAACCTGGATTCAGAGAGTGACTCAAGGAAGATTTTCTGCCTCTAGTGTGGTCTGGCAGGCCTGCTTTACACATTCGGTGTGCACTTGCACTCTCATACTCATTCTGACATGTATTTAAACACCCACTTGCTCACTTAGTAACACTGCGCACATGCACAGTTAATCACACTGAGATATATCCCCTTATGCACACACAATCATGCATGCCTGAAGTACACCCATTCATACACACATGCTAACACATGTTCGCACACATACGCTGACACAGGCATGCACAAGTGGACACATGTTCACACACTCATTGTCACATTTGATGTGCACAGGCACTCTCATTCCCCCACAGTGTGAAGTCACACATGCATGTAGGAATTACACACGTGAACACACCCACTTGCACACTTTCATTATGCACACATTCTCCAAAAATCATAGAAATATATGCAAACATCAGAATTAAAAGTATCAGGAAATAATTTACCTTCTCTCCAGTCCACTTTTTGATACCTTCTATTCCCTTCTAGCCTTTCTGTTCTGTGCTATTCTAATCTATTCTATTCTACCCACTTAAAAAGAAATGCAAGTCATAAGGTACTAAATAGATTTCTTGACCTAAGACAGACATGCAGAATGAATGGCATCAAGCCCTGTTGGACTCCCCAGCCAGTGTCCTGCATAGCTCCTGCCATGCTCCAGTGCCCCAGCCCGAGCTTTAATCAGAGGGACTCAGGGGCCCCCAGCACACTGCCTGTTCCACTGTGGGACTGGGTGGGTTTGGAGCAGAAAAATAAACTGGGTGCTGTCTTGGATCCCTGCAGAATGTCAGAGGGGGCCCTGCTCTGATTTCATAGTTGAACTAAATAATCCAGATGTGCAAGATCATTAGAAGTTATTAGCCAAGCTGCAACTTAGAATCCCTCTCACTTACCAGCTCCTATAAGCGAAGGTTCACCCGAATCCGATGACAGGGGCACTCCTGGGGCGTCACCCCCTCCTGGGGAACAGTTCTCTAGTCCTCCCAGGCAGAGGTAGCTCCCTCTGGGACCTTCCAAACTCCAATCCAGGCCCTGCTTGTTCAGGAAGGACAAGCGGAAGCTGTGGGGGTTGGGGTTGGAGTAAGAAGAGCAGAGAGGGGTAGGGAGGGAAGAGCTGTTGGAAAAGGCCCTTCAGATGATATAGGACTTTCTTCTACAGTCTGGTCCTTCTCACTGCTGTGTTCTTTATAGATCTCAACCCTTCTCCCCGCCCCACCCCTGCAGGGGAGGGCTTAAACGGGTGCTGGTTTCTGTGTCTGTTCCCGGAAATCAGTCTAGTTCCCCTACAGCTGCAGCATGGGGTTTCACTTTCTCCTGCCTCGGGTCGGGTTGCAGGAGCAGAAGGGCACTGCAGCCCCTGCTCTGCCCTCAGCGTGAAGCCCCGGGAGCTCGTGCTCCTGCAGAGAGGCAGACTGAGTGCCAACCCCTGCGCTCTGGGTAACTCTGGTAACTCTGTCCTTGGACCTGTCCCAGCCGGCCGCCTCCTGCCCAGTCCATGTCCTCACTCAGCTCCAAGCCGTCCTCAGAGGAAGGCAGACTCTTAGAGGAATCGTGCCCTGAGGTTTTCTGGCCCCTGCTCAGCTCCGGGGTTGACTTGCTCCCAGCCCAGTGAGCTTGGAGCAGACAAGGCACCCTGCAGCAGAGAGCTCCTCTGCCCAGCCCCACCTCTGCCCCTCCACCCTTCTGCCCCTATGGCCTTCAACCCTGTTGTGAAGACCCTGCTCCCTCCAAGAACCTGCCTAACAGTCTCCTTCTCCAGATGACTCTCCCTTTCACAGGTGGCTAACAGTACCCGGTCACTCTTTCCTCATCTATATAAACCCTAGTCATCATCCTGGGCAGACTTCAGGCTATTTGGGGATTATTAAATGGACAAAAAGCTGCACGTGTTCAGACCCTACTAAGGGTCCAGGGGACCCCATGAGTCAAGGCCTATCAACAGGGAAGCCGCAGTGAGGAGCAGATGCCTGAGTGGGGACCCAGAGCCCCTCACCCTGAGAGGCTGGTGGGGCAGGCCTCAGGGGTCCTTGTGCCCACTTCGATTGGGTGCAGGGTGCGCCCAGTGCAATTGTCCACATTTGTAAGAGCAGTGAGCACAGCTGTGATGGAGTCTGTGAGGGCAGACCCAGGAGAGCTTCAGGGACTGGAGAGACACCACTTCAAGTTCCAGCTCCTGCCTCCTATGTAGGAGGTCGGGGCCATAGGACTGCATGAATGCAGCTAATCTATAGGATTTAATGTGTCTCTATAAGGGGTTCGAGCCTTAGTATCAAATACTATACTAATGCAAAGCTGAAATTTAGTTTTCCCTCTATTAAATTATCAACATAATTTTTGATTATGCATCTGTTCTTATTAAGAGGTTGTAAAGATTTATTTGATGTTTTGAATTTGAATAATCTATATATAAGGCTAAGACTATGTTTTCTAAGAATAAATTCTGATGCCTTTGTTAACTTGATCATGTCCTTAATTGTTTGAAAATAGTTTTTTTTTAACCATCATGATACCTCTTATATTTGGTTTTTTTTTCTCGGTATGGAAAGGCTCCGGAGATTGAACCCCAGTCTCTGGCATGGCAGGTGAGAATTCTGCCACTGAGCCACATCTCACCACACACATTTGCTTTTAAGATATCTTATTGTTACTTTGATAAGAGGCCAAGTATTGTTTCACAGTGATCTGGGATCCTATTTAAGCAACTGTTCAAACTCCCTGAAAACTTTAGATATTTTGCGTATTCAAATCAAATGCTAAATAATACGTCTTGTTTAAAACCATCTTTGGTGTTTTCCAAATGGCTTCTGTGGAGTCACTAAGAATCTTCTCTTTAACTTTGTAAAATAAGAGGTGCTAAAACATTCATTTGATATGTAATAAACTGCACAGGAAACATTGTCAAATTAAAAAGCATTTTCTCATCTTCTATTGGTTGAATCTACATAAATACAATCTGATTAACATATTCCAAAAATTATGTAAGGTTTCTAAAATTTGTCAATGTCCACACTGTTCATAAGATATCTTAATACTGATCTGCTTCATATTAAACAACAGTGCAATGTTATCAATATAATTTAATTTATTATTAAAAAGGTTAAATGGCACAAAAACAGACAAATTTCATTCTTAATGGTATGCTTTTATAATTCAATGACTCTTTCACTTTTATAAAATCTTGTTACAGCCATTCTTAGTCTTTTGTGTCTTAAATCTTTTATAATCCACAAATTTTTGGTTATATTCTGATGTTTTCCTGAAAACGTTTGCAATTAACTACAAGACAGAAAGCTTCATCTTTAAAAAAAATGGCTCTACCTCAAAGACCTATGGAAAGGACTATACCAAAAACTCTAGGACACCAGCTTCGAATGACATTACTTAAAAAACTTAAAAAAGAAATCGAAGGACAGTCTGAGGAGTTTCAGAGATTGAGTAGAAAACTATTGGATTCATGAAATCCATCATGAATGGATTTATAAAAAAAGAACATAAATATTTTTTAGATATTGATATTTTAATGTTTTATTTATTTATTTATTTAATCTCTATGGCAGCTTTTATTTTTAAACCTTTTTCATGTTAAATTTTTATTGTAATTTTATTGAGATGTCGACTCACACCATAAAACCATCTGCAGTATACAATCACTGACTCACAGTGTCATCACATGCTTGTGCATACATCCCCATGATCAATTTTAGAACATTTTCATTACTCCAGAACAGAAAGAAAAAGAAAAAAGAAACCCAAGTCCCCCCATATCTGAATGGCCTTTTGTGGTGACACAGCAGGCAGAAGACTCTGCAGCCTGCATTTCAGTGGTGTCCAGGAAGCCCCTGGGTGCATGTGACCCTCCCAGGATGTGCCCCTCCTGGGGTGGCTTATACTTGCCCATGACTGGGGCCCTCCCAGGGGGAAGCTGGTCTATACTTCCCCTACCCTGGGGTCAGTGACCCACCTCCCCAAATTCACAAGATATGTGATGAAAATCCTGAGTTTACACTCCCACGTCTGAATCAAATTCCTAATACTTGTGAAACACTCATCCCATCCCATAAGGGGAAACTTGGAAGCTTTTGCATTTCCTCTGTGATTTTTTTCCTTTCTTAGTAGAGTATCTGCCATTCCCCAGAATATAGAGATCAGTTCAATCTTAATCAATGACAGCTTAGTTTTCCAAACTTACTTCCAGTTTCCACTGCAGGTTATGGACAGTGTATCAGTCTGCATGAGCCAAAGGGCATCATTCACACTGGCGGGTGGAATTTGAGCTGTGTGTTGGACCTGCAGCTCTTACTCTGTCTTGTAGAGACTCTCTGTCAACAGTCTCAGCAGGTGTGTCACTGAAGTCTCATCCATCCCTCCCATTGTGTGACTCCTGAGTATAGATCACAGCAAGCTGTGTGCTGCCACCTGGCCTGGGCACAGTGCCTTGCCGTCCAGTGCCGGGAATCCCTGGGGACCAGTGTGGCCTCCTACCCAAGGACCAATAACCTGGCCAAGGAGAACCCCAATTATTAACAGTGAGAGCTGCACACATACCTCTGGCTAATTTGCCCCTGTTCCCCCAAATCTCCAATGCAATTTTCTCTAGGCAGGTGGTCTTCCCTTCTTGTCACTTTTCAACAGAGGCCTCTGCTGTGGGGCCCACAAGTCCAGGGCACAAAAGAAAAGGGGGCTTCTTATCCCAAGCATCTCTTTCTAGTTCCTGTTCCAGTTATTCTGACTCTGTTATTTCCACTGAGAAAACCAAAGTGTTTGCACACATGCCCTGGACAAGGTGCCGGCAAACCCGGCTCCCTTGTTGGAAGCACAGAGCCCCCAGGGTCACCCAGATGGAACAGGGCTTTCCCAATCTCAGATTTCCTCCTCAGCCATAAGGTTTATGGTACCCCATTGTTTGATTGTTTTCCCCTTGTCAATGGGCTGCATCTGGGGCAGGTGAGTGAGGCATGTGTCTCCAATTCCTGGGAGTGGCTCATAACTATAAGTGATACAAGGACTCTCCCATTTTATCTCTTGTCTGTTTAATCCTCCTTTGGAATTCTGGTATCCCTTCTGCACTACAGGTGGTCATACCTAAATTAAGCAGAGAATGAACCCTGCTAAGGCACAGATCTGAGAACAAGATGAGCAAGCTGGAGCTGCAGAGGGAATGCCGTTATTATTACAAAAAGAAATAGGGGTCCTCCCTCCCCTTCCGCCTCCCCCTCAGCCCCTTCCCCACCCAGCGGGCCATTCCCAGCCTTCTCCCGTGTTACGATTCAGCTCACTGACAATTTAAAGGCTTTAAATATTGCAAAACTGGAACTCAGAAATGAACTCTTTGCTCTAAGGCATGCTTGTGCTTTTAAGTCCTTGCAGTGCCCTCTTTGTATCAAAAATAAGTTACAGGGACTTCCGGAGAAGATGGCGGCTTAGTAACATGCGCGGGTCTTAGTTCCTCCTCCAGAACAGCTACTAAAGAAATAGAAATGGTACAGAACAGCTCCCGGAACCACGACAGAGACCAAAAAGACAGCATACCCCATTCTGGAATGGCTGAACCGGCAGGGAGAATCCGCTGCCGTGAGATACCCGAGGGGGGTGCGCTTCCCCGGGCCGGGGCGGCTGGCGGCCAGAGTCCCTCCCTCCCTCCTTCCCGGGCCGGCTGGGAGAATTGGACAGGTGGTCCCCTCAAGCGGCGGCGGCCGGCGCCCCCCCCACGCGCGACCTCCCGGGCCAGCTGGGAGAATTGGATAGGAGGTCACCCAAGCCGCGGAGACCGGCGACCGGGGTCCCTTCCACATACGTGGCTTCTCAGTCCGGCTGGGAACGTTGGATCTGCACTCCCCCAAGCCGCGGCGGCCGGCGCCCCACGCCGCGCTTGGCTTCCCATGCCGGCTGGGAGATTTGGACCGGCACTCCCCCAAGCCGTGGAGGCCGGCATCCCCCACGCACGGACTCCCAGGATAGCTGGGAGATTTGAATCGGAACTCCCCCAAGCCACGTCGGCTGGCGACCCTTCCCCACAGCGAGAGTTTTCCAAAGTTAAAGAAGCCACAGCATCTTTTACTGGTGGGACCTGCAGACAGACGAGCGCCACGAGCACCACCTACTGGGCAGGATAAGAAAAACAGAGCCCAGAGATTTCACAGGAAAATCTTTCAACCTGCTGGGTCCCACACCCAGGGAAATCTGATTAAATGCCCAGACGCCAGCAGAAGATAATGGATCATGCTCGGAAAATTGAAGATATGGCCCAGTCAAAGGAACAAACCAATAGTTAAAATGAGATACAGGAGCTGAAACAACTAATGCTGAATATACAAACAGAAATGGAACTCCTCTTCAAAAACCAAATCAATAAATTGAGGGAGGACATGAAGAAGACATGGGCTGAACAAAAAGAAGAAATAGAAAGTCTGAAAAAACAAATCAAAGAACTTATGGGATTGAAGGACAAAGTAGAAAAGATGGAAAAAATGGATACCTACAATGGTAGATTTAAAGAGACAGAAGATAGAATTAGTGAACTGGAGGATGGAACATCTGAATTACAAACAGAAACAGAAACTATAGGGAAAAGAATGGAAAAATTTAAGCAGGGGATCACGGAACTGAATGACAATATGAAGCGCACAAATATACATGTTGTGGGTGTCCCAGAAGGAGAGGAGAAGGGAAAAGGAGGAGAAAAACTAATGGAAGAAATTATCACTGAAAATTTCCCAACTCTTATGAAAGACCTAAAATTACAGATCCAAGAAGTGCAGCGCACCCCAAAGAGAATAGACCCAAATAGGCGTTCTCCAAGACACTTACTAGTTAGAATGTCAGAGGTCAAAGAGAAAGAGAGGATCTTGAACGCAGCAAGAGAAAAACAATCCATCACATACAAGGCAAACCCAATAAGACTATGTGTAGATTTCTCAGCAGAAACCATGGAAGCTAGAAGACAGTGGGATGATATATTTAAATTACTAAAAGAGAAAAACTGCCAACCAAGAATTCTATATCCAGCAAAATTGTCCTTCAAAAATGAGGGAGAAATTAAAACATTTTCAGACAAAAAGTCACTGAGGAAATTTGTGACCAAGAGACCAGCTCTGCAAGAAATACTAAAGGGAGCACTAGAGTCAGATACAAAAAGACAGAAGAGAGAGGTATGGAGAAGAGTGTAGAAAGAAGGAAAATCAGATATGATATATATAATACAAAAGGCAAAACGGTAGAGGAAAATATTATCCAAAAAGTAATAACACTAAATGTTAATGGACTGAATTCCCTAATCAAAAGGCATAGACTGGCAGAATGGATTAAAAAACAGGATCCTTCTATATGCTGTCTACAGGAAACACATCTTAGACCCAAAGATAAACATAGGTTGAAAGTGAAAGGTTGGAAAAAGATATTTCATGCAAATAACAACCAGATAGAGCAGAAGTAGCTATACTAATATCCAACAAATTAGACTTCAAATGTAAAACAGTTAAAAGAGACAAAGAAGGACACTATCTACTAATAAAAGGAGCAATTAAACAAGAAGACATAACAATCATAAATATTTATGCACTGAACCAGAATGCCCCAAAATACGTGAGGAATACACTGCAAACACTGAAAAGGGAAATAGGCACATATACCATAATAGTTGGAGACTTCAATTCACCACTCTCATCAATGGACAGAACATCTAGACAGAGGATCAATAAATAAATAGAGAATTTGAATATTACAATAAATGAGCTAGACTTAACAGACATTTATAGGACATTACATCCCACAACAGCAGGATACACCTTTTTCTCAAGTGCTCATGGATCATTCTCAAAGATAGACCATATGCTGGGTCACAAAGCAAGTCTTAACAAATTTTAAAAGATTGAAATCATACACACCACTTTCTCGGATCATAAAGGAATGAAGTTGGAAATCAATAATAGGCGGAGTGCCAGAAAATGCATGGAGGCTTAACAACACACTCTTAAACAACGAGTGGGTCAAAGAAGAAATTGCAAGAGAAATTAGTAAATACTTAGAGGCGAATGAAAATGAAAACACAACATATCAAAACTTATGGGATGCAGCAAAGGCAGTGCTAAGAGGGAGATTTATAGCCCTAAATGTCTTTATCAAAAAAGAAGAAAAGGCACAAATGCAGAAATTAACTGTCCACTTGGAAGAACTGGAGAAAGCAAGCAAACTAATCCCAAAGCAAGCAAAAGGAAAGAAATAACAAAGATTAGAGCAGAAATAAATGAAATTGAAAACATGAAAACAGTAGACAAAATCAATAAGACCAGAAGTTGGTTCTATGAGAAAATCAATAAGATTGATGGGCCCTTAGCAAGATTGACAAAAAGAAGAAGAGAGAGGATGCAAATAAATAAGATCAGAAATGGAAGAGGAGACATAACCACTGACGTCACAGAAATAAAGGAGGTAATAACAGGATACTATGAACAACTTTACGCTAATAAATACAACAACTTAGATGAAATGGACGGGTTCCTGGAAAGACATGAACAACCAACTTTGACTCAAGAAGAAATAGATGACCTCAACAAACCAATCACAAGTAAAGAAATTGAATCAGTCATTCAAAAGCTTCCTGAAAAGAAAAGTCCAGGACCAGACAGCTTCACATGTGAATTCTACCAAACATTCCAGAAAGAATTAGTACAAACTCTCCTCAAACTCTTCAAAAAAATCGAATTGGACGGAAAGCTACCTAATTCATTCTATGAAGCCAACATCACCCTCATACCAAAACCAGGCAAAAATATTACAAAAAAAGAAAACTACAGACCAATCTCTCTAATGAACATAGATGCAAAAATCCTCAACAAAATTCTAGCAAACCGAATCCAACAACACATTAAAAGAATTATACATCATGACCAAGTAGGATTCATCCCAGGTATGCAAGGATGGTTCAACATAAGAAAATCAATTAATATAATACACCATATCAACAAATCAAAGCAGAAAAATCACATGATCATCTCAATTGATGCAGAGAAGGCATTTGACAAGATTCAACATCCTTTCCTGTTGAAAACACTTCAAAAGATAGGAATACAAGGGAACTTCCTTAAAATGATAGAGGGAATATATGAAAAACCCACAGCTAATATCATCCTCAATGGGGAAAAATTGAAAACTTTCCCCCTAAGATCAGGAACAAGACAAGGATGTCCACTATCACCACTATTATTCAACATTGTGTTGGAGGTTCTAGCCAGAGCAATTAGACAAGAAAAAGAAATACAAGGCATCAAAATTGGAAAGGAAGAAGTAAAACTATCACTGTTTGCAGACGATATAATACTATACGTCGAAAACCCGGAAAAATCCACAACAAAACTACTAGAGCTAATAAATGAGTACGGCAAAGTAGCAGGTTACAAGATCAACATTCAAAAATCTGTAGCATTTCTATACACTAGTAATGAACAAACTGAGGGGGAAATCAAGAAACGAATCCCATTTACAATTGCAACTAAAAGAATAAAATACCTAGGAATAAATTTAACAAAAGAGACAAAAAACCTATATAAAGAAAACTACAAAAAACTGCTAAAAGAAATCACAGAAGACCTAAATAGATGGAAGGGCATACCGTGTTCATGGATTGGAAGACTAAATATAGTTAAGATGTCAATCCTACCTAAATTGATTTACAGATTCAATGCAATACCAATCAAAATCCCAACAACTTATTTTTCAGAAATAGAAAAACCAATAAGCAAATTTATCTGGAAGGGCAGGGTGCCCCAAATTGCTAAAAGCATCTTGAGGAAAAAAAACGAAGCTGGAGGTCTCGTGCTGCCTGACTTTAAGGCATATTATGAAGCCACAGTGGTCAAAACAGCATGGTATTGGCATAAAGATAGATATATCGACCAATGGAATCGAATAGAATGCTCAGATATAGACCCTCTCATCTATGGACATTTGATCTTTGATAAGGCAGTCAAGCCAACTCACCTGGGACAGAGCAGTCTCTTCAATAAATGGTGCCTAGAGAACTGGATATCCATATGCAAAAGAATGAAAGAAGACCCATCTCTCACACCCTACACAAAAGTTAACTCAAAATGGATCAAAGATCTAAACATTAGGTCTAAGACCATAAAACAGATAGAGGAAAATGTTGGGAGATATCTTATGGATCTTACAACTGGAGGCGGTTTTATGGACCTTAAACCTAAAGCAAGAGCACTGAAGAAGGAAATAAATAAATGGGAACTCCTCAAAATTAAACACTTTTGTGCATCAAAGAACTTCATCAAGAAAGTAGAAAGACAGCCTTCACAATGGGAGACAATATTTGGAAATGATATATCAGATAAAGGTCTAGTATCCAGAATTTATAAAGAGATTGTTCACCTCAACAACAAAAAGACAGCCAACCCAATTACAAAATGGGAAAAAGACTTAAACAGACACCTATCAGAAGAGGAAATACAAATGGCCAAAAGGCACATGAAGAGATGCTCAATGTCCCTGGCCATTAGAGAAATGCAAATCAAAACCACAATGAGATAACATCTCACACCCACCAGAATGGCCATTATCAACAAAACAGAAAATGACAAGTGCTGGAGAGGATGCGGAGAAAGAGGCACACTTATCCACTGTTGGTGGGAATGTCAAATGGTGCAACCACTGTGGAAGGCAGTTTGGCGGTTCCTCAAAAAGCTGAATATAGAATTGCCATACGACCCAGCAATACCATTGCTGGGAATATACTCAAAGGACTTAAGGGCAAAGACACAAACGGACATTTGCACACCAATGTTTATAGCAGCGTTATTTACAATTGCAAAGAGATGGAAACAGGCAAAATGTCCATCAACAGACGAGTGGCTAAACAAACTGTGGTATACACATACGATGGAATACTATGCAGCTTTAAGACAGGATAAACTTATGAAGCATGTAATAACATGGATGGACCTAGAGAACATTATGCTGAGTGAGTCTAGCCAAAAACTAAAGGACAAATACTGTATGGTCCCACTGATGTGAACAGACATTCGAGAATAAATTTGGAATATGTCCTTGATAACAGAGTCCAGCAGGAGGTAGAAACAGGGTAAGATAATGGCCAATTGGAGTTGAAGGGATACAGACGGTGTAACAGGACTAGATACAAAAACTCAAAAATGGACAGCACAATAATACCTAATTGTAAAGTAATCATGTTAAAACACTGAATGAAGCTGCATCTGAGCTATAGGTTTTTGTTTTGTTTTGTTTTGTTTTGTTTTGATTTTACTATTATTACTTTTATTTTTTTTCCTATATTAACATTCTATATCTTTTTCGGTTATGTTGCTAGTTCTTCTAAACCAATGCATATGTACTAAGAAATGATGATCATGCATCTATGTGATGATGTTAAGAATTACTGATTGCATATGTAGAATGGTATGATCTCTAAATGTTGGGTTAATTTCTTTTTTTCCGTTAATTAAAAAAAAAAAGAAGAAAAAAAAAAGAGAAGGTATAATTGGAGCTGAAGGGATACAGACTGTACAACGGGACTGGATATAAAAACTCAGAAATGGACAGCACAATACTGCCCAATTGTAATGCAATTATGTTAAAACACTGAATGAAGCTTCATGTGAGGTATAGGTTTTTTGTTATTTTTTTGTTTGTTTGTTTTTCTTTCTATTATTGTTTTAATTCTTATTCTGTTGTCTTTTTATTTCTTTTTCTAAATCGATGCAAATGTACTAAGAAATGATGAATATGCAACTATGTGATGTTATTAAGAATTACTGATTGTACATGTAGATTGGAATGATTTCTAATTGTTTTGTTAATTCTTTTTTTAATTAATAAAATATATATATATAAAAAAAAAGTCAGTTGGTGTAATGAAAATGCTCTAAAATTGATCAAGGTGATGAACACAAAACTATGTGATGATACTATGGGCTATTGATTGTATACTTCGGATGGATGGTATGTTTTAAATGATATGTGAATTTAGCTCAATAAAATTGCGTTTAAAAAAAAAAAAGAACAGTATCTCCTTGTTTGTTTGTTTGTGTCTTTTTTTTTACTATTATTATTATTTTTATTTTTTTCTCTATATTAACATTCTATATCTTTTTCTGTTGTTTTGCTAGTTCTTTTCCTAAATTGATGTAAATGTACTAAGAAATGATGATCATGCATCTATGTGATGATGTTAAGAATTACTGATTGCAAATATAGAATGGAAAAAAAAAAAAAAAAGAACAGCATCTCCACCAGAAGGCAGCTGCATGCTGCCTGGACTGCATGGGGCTAGCAGGGAGGTAGGCGGTGCATGAAGTGCAATGCTGGTTGGATGGGAGGAGAAGGATCCCTGGGCTGCCTCCAAGCTGGGGAACTCTCCAGAATGGGCAGTGACCAGTTGGAAGAGAGCTCTGTGGTGCCAGGATAAGCATCTGGCCTCTAATTCCAACCTTGTTTTTGCCTCTTATCTGTTAGCTTCCATTCTGAGTATGCAGCACTGGTGAGTATGCGTGTTTTGCTCAGAACGACAAGAAGGGGTGGTCAGGGGGAACTGAAGGAATTGTGAAATGTTGGAAATCTTGTTAATCTTTCTTAATGTCTGAAGGTAATTCCTCCCTTTTCCTGATACTTCCCGACGTTTCTCTGTCTTATCTTGAGCATTCACAACCAGCAGTATGTTCACTGGTAATGGAGGCCCAGCAGTCATGGAGGTCCCCCGGGGGCCTCAGCAGCTCTCTTGTGCTGGGCAGACCATCTGCTGTGTGAATGCCAGGGAGGCGCTTCTGACCCCCACAGCCTGTGTACCCTGCTTCCATCAGTCATTGTCCCTTATCTGCAACTGCAAACAGGTTAATTTTGTCATCACAGGTTCCCATGCCAACAGGAAGGAAGATCAGCTGCCAGCAGTTCTAGTCCATTCTCCCTGATTCATCTACATCTGTCCACAGCCCACCACAGGCTGTCATATCAACTTGAGCTTTTCTCTGTTAGGTCATCTGAAAAACGAATACAGTCTACTGAGCTGTGCAAATCTCACAAGGCCTCCCTGTCTTCTACTCTACAAATATGTAGATAATATTCTCACCCTTCATAATTTTCAGTAAATACTTCATGACCTTGAAGAGACCAGGGAGGCAGCAGCAACCTGTTCATTTCCCTGTTTATGGTCTTTCTGTGCTTAAAACTTACCCACTCCTCAGGCCAGAGGACACAAGAACATGTTCATACTGAAATTTCAGCAACACATATGAAGTAAGCATCCTTCTTTGGAAAGTGTGAAATTATGCTGTGAAAATGACCCTATCTTGAGGAAGGAGGGAAGATGGCTTTTCAAAGTGTCTGCTCCCCTCCAAGGCCATGACTTAAGTATTGGTCATTATTTCCAATCAGGTTGTTCCTGAATCCCCATGCAACCTGGATTCAGAGAGTGACTCAAGGAAGATTTTCTGCCTCTAGTGTGGTCTGGCAGGCCTGCTTTACACATTCGGTGTGCACTTGCACTCTCATACTCATTCTGACATGTATTTAAACACCCACTTGCTCACTTAGGAACACTGCACACATGCACAGTTAATCACACTGAGATATATCCCCTTATGCACACACAATCATGCATGCCTGAAGTACACCCATTCATACACACATGCTAACACATGTTCGCACACATACGCTGACACAGGCATGCACAAGTGGACACATGTTCACACACTCATTGTCACATTTGATGTGCACAGGCACTCTCATTCCCCCACAGTGTGAAGTCACACATGCATGTAGGAATTACACACGTGAACACACCCACTTGCACACTTTCATTATGCACACATTCTCCAAAAATCATAGAAATATATGCAAACATCAGAATTAAAAGTATCAGGAAATAATTTACCTTCTCTCCAGTCCACTTTTTGATACCTTCTATTCCCTTCTAGCCTTTCTGTTCTGTGCTATTCTAATCTATTCTATTCTACCCACTTAAAAAGAAATGCAAGTCATAAGGTACTAAATAGATTTCTTGACCTAAGACAGACATGCAGAATGAATGGCATCAAGCCCTGTTGGACTCCCCAGCCAGTGTCCTGCATAGCTCCTGCCATGCTCCAGTGCCCCAGCCTGAGCTTTAATCAGAGGGACTCAGGGGCCCCCAGCACACTGCCTGTTCCACTGTGGGGCTGGGTGGGTTTGGAGCAGAAAAATAAACTGGGTGCTGTCTTGGATCCCTGCAGAATGTCAGAGGGGGCCCTGCTCTGATTTCATAGTTGAACTAAATAATCCAGATGTGCAAGATCATTAGAAGTTATTAGCCAAGCTGCACCTAGAATCCCTCTCACTTACCAGCTCCTGTAAGCGGAGGTTCACCCGAATCCGATGACAGGGGCACTCCTGGGGCATCACCCCCTCCTGGGGAACAGTTCTCTAGTCCTCCCAGGCAGAGGTAGCTCCCTCTGGGACCTTCCAAACTCCAATCCAGGCCCTGCTTGTTCAGGAAGGACAAGCGGAAGCTGTGGGGGTTGGGGTTGGAGTAAGAAGAGCAGAGAGAGGTAGGGAGGGAAGAGCTGTTGGAAAAGGCCCTTCAGATGATATAGGACTTTCTTCTACAGTCTGGTCCTTCTCACTGCTGTGTTCTTTATAGATCTCAACCCTTCTCCCCGCCCCACCCCTGCAGGGGAGGGCTTAAACGGGTGCTGGTTTCTGTGTCTGTTCCCGGAAATCAGTCTAGTTCCCCTACAGCTGCAGCATGGGGTTTCACTTTCTCCTGCCTCGGGTCGGGTTGCAGGAGCAGGAGGGCACTGCAGCCCCTGCTCTGCCCTCAGTGTGAAGCCCTGGGAGCTCCTGATCCTGCAGAGAGGCAGACTGAGTGCCAACCCCTGCGCTCTGGGTAACTCTGTCCTTGGACCTGTCCCAGCCGGCCGCCTCCTGCCCAGTCCATGTCCTCACTCAGCTCCAAGCCACCCTCAGAGGAAGGCAGACTCGTAGAGGAATCGTGCCCTGAGGTTTTCTGGCCCCTGCTCAGCTCCGGGGTTGACTTGCTCCCACCCCAGTGAGCTTGGAGCAGACAAGGCACCCTGCAGCAGAGAGCTCCTCTGCCCACCCCCACCTCTGCCCCTCCACCCCCACCTATGGCCTTCAACCCTGTTGTGAAGACCCTGCTCCCTCCAAGAACCTGCCTAACAGTCTCCTTCTCCAGATGGCTCTCCCTTTCACAGGTGGCTAACAGTACCCGGTCACTCTTTCCTCATCTATATAAACCCTAGTCATCATCCTGGGCAGACTTCAGGCTATTTGGGGATTATTAAATGGACAAAAAGCTGCACGTGTTCAGACCCTACTAAGGGCCCAGGGGACCCCATGAGTCAAGGCCTATCAACAGGGAAGCCGCAGTGAGGAGCAGATGCCTGCGTGGGGACCCAGAGCCCCTCACCCTGAGAGGCTGGTGGGGCAGGCCTCAGGGGACCTTGTGCCCACTTCGTTTGGGTGCAGGGTGCGCCCAGTGCAATTGTCCACATTTGTAAGAGCAGTGAGCACAGCTGTGATGGAGTCTGTGAGGGCAGACCCAGGAGAGCTTCAGGGACTGGAGAGACACCACTTCAAGTTCCAGCTCCTGCCTCCTATGTAGGAGGTCGGGGCCATAGGACTGCATGAATGCAGCTAATCTATAGGATTTAATGTGTCTCTATAAGGGGTTCGAGCCTTAGTATCAAATACTATACTAATGCAAAGCTGAAATTTAGTTTTCCCTCTATTAAATTATCACCATAATTTTTGATTATGCATCTGTTCTTATTAAGAGGCTGTAAAGATTTATTTGATGTTTTGAATTTGAATAATCTATATATAAGGCTAAGACTATGTTTTCTAAGAATAAATTCTGATGCCTTTGTTAACTTGATCATGTCCTTAATTGTTTGAAAATAGTTTTTTTTTAACCATCATGATATCTCTTATATTTGGTTTTTTTTTCTCGGTATGGAAAGGCTCCGGAGATTGAACCCCAGTCTCTGGCATGGCAGGTGAGAATTCTGCCACTGAGCCACATCTCACCACACACATTTGCTTTTAAGATATCTTATTGTTACTTTGATAAGAGGCCAAGTATTGTTTCACAGTGATCTGGGATCCTATTTAAGCAACTGTTCAAACTCCCTGAAAACTTTAGATATTTTGCGTATTCAAATCAAATGCTAAATAATACGTCTTGTTTAAAACCATCTTTGGTGTTTTCCAAATGGCTTCTGTGGAGTCACTAAGAATCTTCTCTTTAACTTTGTAAAATAAGAGGTGCTAAAACATTCATTTGATATGTAATAAACTGCACAGGAAACATTGTCAAATTAAAAAGCATTTTCTCATCTTCTATTGGTTGAATCTACATAAATAAAATCTGATTAACATATTCCAAAAATTATGTAAGGTTTCTAAAATTTGTCAATGTCCACACTGTTCATAAGATATCTTAATACTGATCTGCTTCATATTAAACAACAGTGCAATGTTATCAATATAATTTAATTTATTATTAAAAAGGTTAAATGGCACAAAAACAGACAAATTTCATTCTTAATGGTATGCTTTTATAATTCAATGACTCTTTCACTTTTATAAAATCTTGTTACAGCCATTCTTAGTCTTTTGTGTCTTAAATCTTTTATAATCCACAAATTTTTGGTTATATTCTGATGTTTTCCTGAAAACGTTTGCAATTAACTACAAGACAGAAAGCTTCATCTTTAAAAAAAATGGCTCTACCTCAAAGACCTATGCAAAGGACTATACCAAAAACTCTAGGACACCAGCTTCGAATGACATTACTTAAAAAACTTAAAAAAGAAATCGAAGGACAGTCTGAGGAGTTTCAGAGATTGAGTAGAAAACTATTGGATTCATGAAATCCATCATGAATGGATTTATAAAAAAAGAACATAAATATTTTTTAGATATTGATATTTTAATGTTTTATTTATTTATTTATTTAATCTCTATGGCAGCTTTTATTTTTAAACCTTTTTCATGTTAAATTTTTATTGTAATTTTATTGAGATGTCGACTCACACCATAAAACCATCTGCAGTATACAATCACTGACTCACAGTGTCATCACATGCTTGTGCATACATCCCCATGATCAATTTTAGAACATTTTCATTACTCCAGAACAGAAAGAAAAAGAAAAAAGAAACCCAAGTCCCCCCATATCTGAATGGCCTTTTGTGGTGACACAGCAGGCAGAAGACTCCGCAGCCTGCATTTCAGTGGTGTCCAGGAAGCCCCTGGGTGCATGTGACCCTCCCAGGATGTGCCCCTCCTGGGGTGGCTTATACTTGCCCATGACTGGGGCCCTCCCAGGGGGAAGCTGGTCTATACTTCCCCTACCCTGGGGTCAGTGACCCACTGTCCGCAGCCGTCTCGTTCGGCTTCTGATCCCCGGCCGGCGAAGGGAACAGGAGGGGAGAAAGAGACAGGCGCAGGCAAACCGACTCGAGTGATAAACACGGGTTCGAGGCACGCAACGGTTGTGAGCACAGATCTTTACTGGAGTTAAGCTTGCATTCTCTGTTACAGGTTCCACGCGGGACAAGATACCCCGCGGGGGAACAACCTCTATGCGGCCGTCAGGTACGGCTCCCTGTGGGTCGTCTCCACCCACCCTGTCCGGGTAACCTCTTATATACTGTGCCCAAACCCAATAGGTTAGTGCCACGTATACAGAGGTGATTGGAAGATAGGGTTGGTGGGCGCGTGCGTCATACGCGGAAACAGGATGCGGGCGCCATCTTGGCTCACTCGATGGGCGGGGGGAACTCTAGAGCAGGCTGCAGCGCGACCACTAGGCCTGACCCGGGAGGCGGCTCTCCACATCTCCCCCTTTTTTATTTTGACCCAGTGTCTCCATTGATGAGTGTGCTCCCGTGGGCCTGAGTGGCCCACTACATGTTTTGGTGCTTTGGGGAGTCTGGACTAGGCTTGCTAGGCACCAACCAGAATGCCACCTCATATAGAGACCGGAGAGCCCGTGAGCTGGAAACCACGTGACTCTCCCTGCAGTGCTTCGCCTCGCAACTGGGTTATGAGGGGGGGCAGGAGAGCGGCAACCAGAGCCGAGAGCGTCGCTAGGTGTCTCTGTGCAATGGCTGGAGTCTAGTCTGGCCAGGACTGCGACTTCGCCTAAGAGATCAGCCTACGACCAAAATTATGACTGCTGGTGCCGCCTTTTATACCCGGGACACAGCCATGGGCCTTGCAGCGGGTCTTGCTTTCGAGCGTCCCACCCTGAGTGGCCGGGATGGGTCATACGGTGAAATGGGGGACTGGGCAGCAGGGCGGTCGTTGTCAGGAGCACCAGGGGCGAGTGACATAGCCAACATGGTAGTAACACGCAATTGCTGCTGTGTCTGGAACAAGCGTTCTAACAAACATTTAACAGTGACTAAGCCCACTAATAGTCCCACTGCCACGAGGATCCAAGTAGTCAAATTGGGCCAAGAGAACCATGAGGTGACTCGGTTCCACAGACTTTGTACAGTCTCGCCCAGTTTGGAAAGGTCGAAGTCAACGGGGGTCAACTTGATATCCCCAAGCACTCGAAGGTCTGAATCCACCTGTTGGGAGAGGTTAGTAAAGGTAGGGAGGTTTTAAAGCTGGTCCCCTTTCTATACGATAGAAGGGTGACTAGCGCTCCTGTTGTCATCTTGTCGTTCGTCGCCATCATCAGCAGAGTTGGAGACCGGATCTGGTGGCTCTGGTTGGAGGCTTATCAATTTTCTGGGCAACAGTTCCTTGGCGTCCTCGGGCGACGTCACGGTTCTCACCAGTCTTTCCGGAACCCACACAGGTTGACGTCCTGGTTCCTGGGGAAAAACACAAACAGAGCCTCTGGCCCAGCTGAGCACTGGGTCAGGGCCTTGCCATTGTCCTGACAGGACATCCTTCCAACGGACTAGACCTCTATGTGGAGGACTCGGAGTAGTGTGCTGAAGAGCAGGTGTCATTCCTAGTGAATTTTCATTTAAAAAATTATATGTAAATAAGGCTACAGACAGTTGAGCCTTCGGGGACAGGCCGTGGCCTATTCCCCCTTTCTGTTTTTTGAGCAAGTCTTTAAGAGACCTGTGTGCTCTTTCAATGATTCCTTGCCCTTGAGGGTTGTAGGGGATACCATGTTTTAATTGCACTTCCATATTTGCACAAAATCTTTGGAAGGCTTTGCTGGTGTAAGCGGGTCCGTTGTCTGTTTTTAATATTTTCGGCTTACCCCAAGCTGCCCAAGCGGCAAGGCAGTGTGCAATTACTTGGTGGACTCTTTCTCCTGATTCGGCAGAGGCAAATAAAACTTGAGAACAAGTATCCACTGACACATGCAGGTATTTAACTTTACCATACTCTGAGTGATGGGTGACATCCATTTGCCAAATGTCTCCTGGGATGAGGCCCTTAGGGTTAACTCCAACCGAAGGGACTGCTCTTTGTTCTACACAATTTCCGCACGCTCGGACTATATCTCTAGCTGTCGCACGTGGTATATTAAACCGCCTAGCTAGGGTACCTGCATTGATGTGAAATTTGGCATGGAACTTTTGGGCTTGCTGATACGGCGTCTGCACAGGGAAAATGTGTGGCTCTCGAGAGGCTACATCTACTATGTGATTTCCCTGTGTCATGGGGCCAGGCAGGCCTGTATGGGCCCTAATATGAGTTATGTAAAAGGGGTGTTGTCTAGCAAGTATTTTCTCTTGAAGTTTGAGAAAAAATGGTCTTACTGAGGAGGAGTACTTTATAATGCCTACTGTCTCTAACACTTTTACAGAATTTACGACGTACAAGGAATCAGAAACAATATTCAGGGGGCCGGCAAATTCTCTCAGGACTGTAATAATGACTTGTAATTCTACCCAGCATACCAAAAGGTCTAAAAGTTGAAAAAGGAATCCAATTCCAGAAATGCCTCCCTCTATTGTTTGATGACGTGGGACCCTGAGGGCCTGCGTACGCAGGCGGGGGGCACAGCTGTAACTGCCCCTCCCTAGACCAGCCTGTAGGGGGTTCCGGGTCTCGCAAAGGAGGGCCACTGTAATTACCTAATTCGGCCACCAGAGGGAGCCCGTGGTGAGGGTTTTTGGCGAGATCACCAAAACCATTCACCGGAAGCCGCCGCGCCCCTGCAGCAGATGCTGGCGGGGCGGAAGGCTGCGTGGGTGAGACAGGGGGCCTCCCCCAATCGATCAGCGGAGGCGCGTCTGCACCCTCGGTCTCGTCACCATCTGACTCTGAGTCAGAGTCGTCTGAACTAGCGCCAGACTCTGGCGGCTTACAAGTGGGCGGCTCACTTTCACAGGAGCCGTCCACTAAAAGGGTCTTTAAGGGAGCTAACAAAGGTAAACTTCCGAACTGCCCCATGTTTGCAGTCGGCACTGTACTTTAATCACTCGGAGAGCTCTTCCGAGTCCCCGGGGCTACCTGAAAGCCCGCGGGCCTTAACTCTCACGTAATAAGAAGTACTCACCTTCTCGCGGTGATCAGGCGCGGGAAGTCTGCTGCGAGCTCAGGAAGCACGTCCTTCTCAGTTCAAGAACAGACAGTACGGCTCTCCTTGCAGAAGAGGTGTCGAGAGAGGAGGAGTTCCCCGTACGGGCCACCACTTGTCCGCAGCCGTCTCGTTCGGCTTCTGATCCCCGGCCGGCGAAGGGAACAGGAGGGGAGAAAGAGACAGGCGCAGGCAAACCGACTCGAGTGATAAACACGGGTTCGAGGCACGCAACGGTTGTGAGCACAGATCTTTACTGGAGTTAAGCTTGCATTCTCTGTTACAGGTTCCACGCGGGACAAGATACCCCGCGGGGGAACAACCTCTATGCGGCCGTCAGGTACGGCTCCCTGTGGGTCGTCTCCACCCACCCTGTCCGGGTAACCTCTTATATACTGTGCCCAAACCCAATAGGTTAGTGCCACGTATACAGAGGTGATTGGAAGATAGGGTTGGTGGGCGCGTGCGTCATACGCGGAAACAGGATGCGGGCGCCATCTTGGCTCACTCGATGGGCGGGGGGAACTCTAGAGCAGGCTGAAGCGCGACCACTAGGCCTGACCCGGGAGGCGGCTCTCCACAACCCACCTCCCCATATTCACAAGATATGTGATGAAAATCCTGAGTTTACACTCCCACGTCTGAATCAAATTCCTAATACTTGTGAAACACTCATCCCATCCCATAAGGGGAAACTTGGAAGCTTTTGCATTTCCTCTGTGATTTTTTTCCTTTCTTAGTAGAGTATCTGCCATTCCCCAGAATATAGAGATCAGTTCAATCTTAATCAATGACAGCTTAGTTTTCCAAACTTACTTCCAGTTTCCACTGCAGGTTATGGACAGTGTATCAGTCTGCATGAGCCAAAGGGCATCATTCACACTGGCGGGTGGAATTTGAGCTGTGTGTTGGACCTGCAGCTCTTACTCTGTCTTGTAGAGACTCTCTGTCAACAGTCTCAGCAGGTGTGTCACTGAAGTCTCATCCATCCCTCCCATTGTGTGACTCCTGAGTATAGATCACAGCAAGCTGTGTGCTGCCACCTGGCCTGGGCACAGTGCCTTGCCGTCCAGTGCCGGGAATCCCTGGGGACCAGTGTGGCCTCCTACCCAAGGACCAATAACCTGGCCAAGGAGAACCCCAATTATTAACAGTGAGAGCTGCACACATACCTCTGGCTAATTTGCCCCTGTTCCCCCAAATCTCCAATGCAATTTTCTCTAGGCAGGTGGTCTTCCCTTCTTGTCACTTTTCAACAGAGGCCTCTGCTGTGGGGCCCACAAGTCCAGGGCACAAAAGAAAAGGGGGCTTCTTATCCCAAGCATCTCTTTCTAGTTCCTGTTCCAGTTATTCTGACTCTGTTATTTCCACTGAGAAAACCAAAGTGTTTGCACACATGCCCTGGACAAGGTGCCGGCAAACCCGGCTCCCTTGTTGGAAGCACAGAGCCCCCAGGGTCACCCAGATGGAACAGGGCTTTCCCAATCTCAGATTTCCTCCTCAGCCATAAGGTTTATGGTACCCCATTGTTTGATTGTTTTCCCCTTGTCAATGGGCTGCATCTGGGGCAGGTGAGTGAGGCATGTGTCTCCAATTCCTGGGAGTGGCTCATAACTATAAGTGATACAAGGACTCTCCCATTTTATCTCTTGTCTGTTTAATCCTCCTTTGGAATTCTGGTATCCCTTCTGCACTACAGGTGGTCATACCTAAATTAAGCAGAGAATGAACCCTGCTAAGGCACAGATCTGAGAACAAGATGAGCAAACTGGAGCTGCAGAGGGAATGCCGTTATTATTACAAAAAGAAATAGGGGTCCTCCCTCCCCTTCTGCCTCCCCCTCAACCCCTTCCCCACCCAGCGGGCCATTCCCAGCCTTCTCCCGTGTTACGATTCAGCTCACTGACAATTTAAAGGCTTTAAATATTGCAAAACTGGAACTCAGAAATGAACTCTTTGCTCTAAGGCATGCTTGTGCTTTTAAGTCCTTGCAGTGCCCTCTTTGTATCAAAAATAAGTTACAGGGACTTCTGGAGAAGATGGCGGCTTAGTAACATGCGCGGGTCTTAGTTCCTCCTCCAGAACAGCTACTAAAGAAATAGAAACAGTACAGAACAGCTCCCGGAACCACGACAGAGACCAAAAAGACAGCATACCCCATTCTGGAATGGCTGAACCGGCAGGGAGAATCCGCTGCGGTGAGATACCCGAGGGGGGTGCGCTTCCCCGGGCCGGGGCGGCTGGCAGCCTGAGTCCCTCCCTCCCTCATTCCCGGGCGGCTGGGAGAATTGGACAGGTGGTCCCCTCAAGCTGCGGCGGCCGGCACCCCCCCCATGTGCGGCCTCTCGGGCCGGCTGGGAGAATTGGATAGGAGGTCACCCAAGCCGCGGAGACCGGCGACCGGGGTCCCTTTCACATACGTGGCTTCTCAGTCCGGCTGGGAACGTTGGATCTGCACTCCCCCAAGCCGCGGCGGCCGGCGCCCCACGCCACGCTTGGCTTCCCAGGCCGGCTGGGAGATTTGGACCGGCACTCCCCCAAGCCGTGGAGGCCGGCGTCCCCCCACGCACCGACTCCCAGAATAGCTGGGAGATTTGAATCGGAACTCCCCCAAGCCACTTCGGCTGGCGACCCTTCCCCACAGCGAGAGTTTTCCAAAGTTAAAGAAGCCACAGCATCTTTTACTGGTGGGACCTGCAGACAGACGAGCGCCACGAGCACCACCTACTGGGCAGGATAAGAAAAACAGAGCCCAGAGATTTCACAGGAAAATCTTTCAACCTGCTGGGTCCCACACCCAGGGAAATCTGATTAAATGCCCAGACGCCAGCAGAAGATAATGGATCATGCTCGGAAAATTGAAGATATGGCCCAGTCAAAGGAACAAACCAATAGTTAAAATGAGATACAGGAGCTGAAACAACTAATGCTGAATATACGAACAGAAATGGAACTCCTCTTCAAAAACCAAATCAATAAATTGAGGGAGGACATGAAGAAGACATGGGCTGAACAAAAAGAAGAAATAGAAAGTCTGAAAAAACAAATCAAAGAACTTATGGGATTGAAGGACAAAGTAGAAAAGATGGAAAAAATGGATACCTACAATGGTAGATTTAAAGAGACAGAAGATAGAATTAGTGAACTGGAGGATGGAACATCTGAATTACAAACAGAAACAGAAACTATAGGGAAAAGAATGGAAAAAATTAAGCAGGGGATCAGGGAACTGAATGACAATATGAAGCGCACAAATATACATGTTGTGGGTGTCCCAGAAGGAGAAGAGAAGGGAAAAGGAGGAGAAAAACTAATGGAAGAAATTATCACTGAAAATTTCCCAACTCTTGTGAAAGACCTAAAATTACAGATCCAAGAAGTGCAGCGCACCCCAAAGAGAATAGACCCAAATAGGCGTTCTCCAAGACACTTACTAGTTAGAATGTCAGAGGTCAAAGAGAAAGAGAGGATCTTGAACGCAGCAAGAGAAAAACAATCCATCACATACAAGGCAAACCCAATAAGACTATGTGTAGATTTCTCAGCAGAAACCATGGAAGCTAGAAGACAGTGGGATGATATATTTAAATTACTAAAAGAGAAAAACTGCCAACCAAGAATTCTATATCCAGCAAAATTGTCCTTCAAAAATGAGGGAGAAATTAAAACATTTTCAGACAAAAAGTCACTGAGGAAATTTGTGACCAAGAGACCAGCTCTGCAAGAAATACTAAAGGGAGCACTAGAGTCAGATACAAAAAGACAGAAGAGAGAGGTATGGAGAAGAGTGTAGAAAGAAGGAAAATCAGATATGATATATATAATACAAAAGGCAAAACGGTAGAGGAAAATATTATCCAAACAGTAATAACACTAAATGTTAATGGACTGAATTCCCTAATCAAAAGGCATAGACTGGCAGAATGGATTAAAAAACAGGATCCTTCTATATGTTGTCTACAGGAAACACATCTTAGACCCAAAGATAAACATAGGTTGAAAGTGAAAGGTTGGGAAAAGATATTTCATGCAAATAACAACCAGAAAAGAGCAGGAGTAGCTATACTAATATCCAACAAATTAGACTTCAAATGTAAAACAGTTAAAAGAGACAAAGAAGGACACTATCTACTAATAAAAGGAGCAATTAAACAAGAAGACATAACAATCATAAATATTTATGCACTGAACCAGAATGCCCCAAAATACGTGAGGAATACACTGCAAACACTGAAAAGGGAAATAGGCACATATACCATAATAGTTGGGGACTTCAATTCACCACTCTCATCAATGGACAGAACATCTAGACAGAGGATCAATAAATAAATAGAGAATTTGAATATTACAATAAATGAGCTAGACTTAACAGACATTTATAGGACATTACACCCCACAACAGCAGGATACAGCTTTTTCTCAAGTGCTCATGGATCATTCTCAAAGATAGACCATATGCTGGGTCACAAAGCAAGTCTTAACAAATTTTAAAAGATTGAAATCATACACACCACTTTCTCGGATCATAAAGGAATGAAGTTGGAAATCAATAATAGGCGGAGTGCCAGAAAATGCATGGAGGCTTAACAACACACTCTTAAACAACGAGTGGGTCAAAGAAGAAATTGCAAGAGAAATTAGTAAATACTTCGAGGCAAATGAAAATGAAAACACAACATATCAAAACTTATGGGATGCAGCAAAGGCAGTGCTAAGAGGGAGATTTATTGCCCTAAATGTCTTTATCAGAAAAGAAGAAAAGGCAAAAATTCAGGAATTAACTGTCCACTTGGAAGAACTGGAGAAAGCAAGCAAACTAATCCCAAAGCAAGCAAAAGGAAAGAAATAACAAAGATTAGAGCAGAAATAAATGAAATTGAAAACATGAAAACAGTAGACAAAATCAATAAGACCAGAAGTTGGTTCTATGAGAAAATCAATAAGATTGATGGGCCCTTAGCAAGATTGACAAAAAGAAGAAGAGAGAGGATGCAAATAAATAAGATCAGAAATGGAAGAGGAGACATAACCACTGACGTCACAGAAATAAAGGAGGTAATAACAGGATACTATGAACAACTTTACGCTAATAAATACAACAACTTAGATGAAATGGACGGGTTCCTGGAAAGACATGAACAACCAACTTTGACTCAAGAAGAAATAGATGACCTCAACAAACCAATCACAAGTAAAGAAATTGAATCAGTCATTCAAAAGCTTCCTGAAAAGAAAAGTCCAGGACCAGACAGCTTCACATGTGAATTCTATCAAACATTCCAGAAAGAATTAGTACCAACTCTCCTCAAACTCTTCAAAAAAATCGAAGTGGAGGGAAAGCTACCTAATTCATTCTATGAAGCCAACATCACCCTCATACCAAAACCAGGCAAAAATATTACAAAAAAAGAAAACTACAGACCAATCTCTCTAATGAACATAGATGCAAAAATCCTCAACAAAATTCTAGCAAACTGAATCTAACAACACATTAAAAGAATTATACATCATGACCAAGTAGGATTCATCCCAGGTATGCAAGGATGGTTCAACATAAGAAAATCAATTAATATAATACACCATATCAACAAATCAAAGCAGAAAAATCACATGATCATCTCAATTGATGCAGAGAGGCGTTTGACAAGATTCAACATCCTTTCCTGTTGAAAACACTTCAAAAGATAGGAATACAAGGGAACTTCCTTAAAATGATAGAGGGAATATATGAAAAACCCACAGCTGATATCATCCTCAATGGGGAAAAATTGAAAACTTTCCCCCTAAGATCAGGAGCAAGACAAGGATGTCCATTATCTCCACTATTATTCAACATTGTGTTGGAGGTTCTAGCCAGAGCAATTAGACAAGAAAAAGAAATACAAGGCATCAAAATTGGAAAGGAAGAAGTAAAACTATCACTGCTGCAGATGATATGATACTATACATCGAAAAACCGGAAAAATCCACAACAAAACTACTAGAGCTAATAAATGAGTACAGCAAAGTAGCAGGTTACAAGATCAACATTCAAAAATCTGTAGCATTTCTATACACCAGCAATGAACAAGCGGAGGGGGAAATCAAGAAAAGAATCCCATTTACAATTGCAACTAAAAGAATAAAATACCTAGGAATAAATTTAACTAAAGAGACAAAAAACCTATACAAAGAAAACTACAAAAAACTGTTAAAAGAAATCACAGAAGACCTAAATAGATGGAAGGGCATATCGTGTTCATGGATTGGAAGACTAAATATAGTTAAGATGTCAATCCTACCTAAATTGATTTACAGATTCAATGCAATACCAATCAAAATCCCAACAACTTATTTTTCAGAAATAGAAAAACCAATAAGCAAATTTATCTGGAAGGGCAGTGTGCCCCGAATTGCTAAAAGTATCTTGAGGAAAAATAACGAAGCTGGAGGTCTCACACTGCCAGACTTTAAGGCATATTATGAAGCCACAGTGGTCAAAACAGCATGGTATTGGCATAAAGATAGATATATCGACCAATGGAATCAAATAGAGTGCTCAGATATAGACCCTCTCATCTATGGACATTTGATCTTTGATAAGGCAGTCAAGCCAACTCACCTGGGACAGAACAGTCTCTTCAATAAATGGTGCCTAGAGAACTGGATATCCATATGCAAAAGAATGAAAGAGGACCCGTATCTCACACCCTATACAAAAGTTAACTCAAAATGGATCAAAGATCTAAACATTAGGTCTAAGACCATAAAACAGTTAGAGGAAAATGTAGGGAGATATCTTATGAAACTTACAATGGGAGGCAGTTTTATGGAACTTAAACCTAAAGCAAGAGCACTGAAGAAAGAAATAAATAAATGGGAGCTCCTCAAAATTAAACACTTTTGTGCATCAAAGAACTTCATCAAGAAAGTAGAAAGATAGCCTACACAATGGGAGACAATATTTGGAAACGACATATCAGATAAAAGTTTAGTATCCAGAATTTATAAAGAGATTGTTCTACTCAACAACAAAAAGACAGCCAACCCAATTACAAAATGGGAAAAAGACTTGAACAGACACCTCTCAGAAGAGGAAATACAAATGGCCAAAAGGCACATGAAGAGATGTTCAATGTCCCTGGCCATGAGAGAAATGCAAATCAAAACCACAATGAGATATCATCTCACACCCACCAGAATGGCCATTATCAACAAAATAGAAAATGCAAGTGCTGGAGAGGATGCGGAGAAAGAGGAACACTTATCCACTGTTGGTGGGAATGTCAAATGGTGCAACCACTGTGGAAGGCAGTTTGGCGGTTCCTCAAAAAACTGAATATAGAATTGCCATACGACCCAGCAATACCATTGCTAGGTATCTACTCAAAGGACTTAAGGGCAAAGACACAAACGGACATTTGCACACCAATGTTTATAGCAGCGTTATTTACAATTGCAAAGAGATGGAAACAGCCAAAATGTCCATCAACAGACGAGTGGCTAAACAAACTGTGGTATATACATACGATGGAATATTATGCAACTTTAAGACAGAATAAACTTATGAAGCATATAATAACATGGATGGACCTAGAGAACATTATGCTGAGTGAGTCTAGTCAAAAACTAAAGGACAAATACTGTATGGTCCCACTGATGTGAACCGACATTCGAGAATAAACTTGGAATATGTCATTGGTAACAGAGTCCAGCAGGAGTTAGAAGCAGGGTAAGATAATGGGTAATTGGAGCTGACGGGATACAGACTGTGCAACAGGACTAGATACAACAACTCAAAAATGGACAGCACAATAATACCTAATTGTAATGTAAGTATGTTAAAACACTGAATGAAACTGCATCTGAGCTATAGTTTTTTTTGTTTGTTTGTTTGTTTGTTTGTGTCTTTTGTTTTTTTTCTTTTTCCTTTTCTTTTTTTATTATTATTATTTTGTTTGTTTTTTCTCTATATTAACATTCTATATCTTTTTCTGTTGTTTTGCTAGTTCTTTTCCTAAATCGATGCAAATGTACTAAGAAATGATGATCATGCATCTATGTGATGATGTTAAGAATTACTGATTGCATATGTAGAATGGAATGATTTGTAAATGTTGTGTTAATTTAAAAAAAAAAAGAATAACCTCCTGGATAAAAAAAAAGATACCGTGGGCCAGGAGAGTAGACCCACCCAAGCCCTTAGAGAGGGTGAATTTGCTTAGAAGGCAGAGGGTGGGCCTTCCACCTCCTTGTAGTGGGAGAGTTGAGCTGACTCAGGCCTTGGAGAAGGTGGAGCACGTTCCTTGTGGATTGCACAGAACCTGGTTACCATCCCATGGAGGGGATGAGCATTTGCCCTGAGTGGTGGCAGAGAGCCCAAGCATGGCCCCAATGTTTGGAGAGGATAAATCAGAGAAAAAGGTGGTTTCCCCAGTGATCCTCAAATTTGCATTCAGAGCAAGGCCAACTGCTGTATATGCCCTTGGAAAGGGTGGGACTGCCACTTTCTAAGGCCCCAAAGATAAATGACTCTCAGATATTGAAATCTAATGAACTTTGTCTTACAGGTTTTTGAAATGGCTTGGGTTCAGTGATCCCTGTGTTCCTTCCAATTTCCCCATATGGAAATGGAAACACGTATCCTATCACTGTTCCCCCTTTGTATATTGGCAGCAAATAACTTGTTCTGAGTTTTACAGGTCCGGAACCAGAAGAGAGTTTTGCCTTAGAACAGACCATGCCTGTATCTGACTTTAATGGGATTGTGTACTCTTTTTTACCTGTATTCTATTTGTATTGTTACTGAAATTGTTTAAGGATTTCCGATATTGTGATAGAATGGATATATTTTGTGTATGGAAAAAATGCATCTATTTTAGGGTCCAGAGGGTGCAGTATGCTGGTTTGAAAGGATTATGCACCCTAGAAAAGCCACAGTTTAATATGATTCGATCTTTTGGGAGCAATCATTTCTTTCAGTCCCCATTCAGTACTATAGGTTGGAAACTTGAGTAGATTATCTCCATGGGGATGTAACTCACCCAATTATGGTTATTAATCTTTGATTAGAGGGAGATGTGACTCCACCCATTCCAACTGGGTTGTGATTAGTTTCCTGGAGGAAACATTTTGGAGAAAGTGACCCAGCTAGAGCAGTCAGGGGCTTTTGGTGATGAAGAAGAAACACCCCTAGGGGAGCTTCATGAAGCAAGAAGCCTGAAGAGGAAGCTAGCAGATGTCACCATGCTTTCCATGTGTCTTTCCTGTTGAAAAAGGTCCTGAACTTCATCGGCTTTTCTTGAGTGAATGGAACCTCTTGTTGTTGTCTTAATTTGGACATTCTTATAGACTTGCTTATACAATGCAACTGAATAAATTCTCCCTTTTAAAAGCCATTCTATTTATGGTATATCATATTCTGGCAGCTAGCAAGTTAGAATAGCAGACTCTGTTCCAGGTAAGGAAATGTCAGCTTTGTTTCTCTGTATTTGTATGTCTCTCCAGAAGTAGTTTGCACTGCCACTTCAGCTTTCTGGTGAGTCAACAAAAAGTCATTGATTTCAGTTTGTTCATCTTCTATTTTGCTGTAAGGATAAGTGCAAGAACTTCCATGCTCTAATATTCTGGAGCTAGAAATGGGTCTTTCAGTCACATTTTTGTGCTAATCATACATTTCTATGGGCAGTTTTCTATTAGTGTTACCAAAGTACAATTCTTACCATGTAGTCTTGGAATAAGTCTTGTTATTATATAGAACAATTTCTCCCATGCTGAGTTTCTTCTAGAATGTTGTCTTTGCAATTATTGACCATTATGTTCTTCATATTCTTTCAGGAATAACTTTGACAATTTTTCAACACACATAGACATGCAAGTAGATGCACATAAAAGAACAGACACATGGAAACACACAGATACTCACATCTTGAAACATTCAACAACCCAAAACCTGTGAACTATTCTTTAACTTATTAATAACAGATTCTTCTCCTTTTGAGCTTGTTTTGTAGGCCAATATAACATAAGCATGTGTAGAAACCTGGACTGGAGTCCTCAAATGACTTCCAGGACCCCAGACAAATAGAATAGAAGAGTTCATCAACAAGAAAAATCTAGGTTAAAGTCTGTGTTACAATATAGGTGCAAATCTGTGCCTAAGAAATAAAATCACAATGATGCCCCCATCCCTTTCCCATAAAGTCTACCTTACCCCTAGTGTTAAGGAGACAGAATGGAGCCTTGCCTACTGTCTCCTTGATGGTCAACCTACAGTAGAGCTTTTTCTTTTCTCAAAGTCTCCATGTCACAGAATGGGCTCCTGTGGACATATGGCAGAGGGTAAAAGTAACATATTTTTATTGGGATTTTATTTCATTTATATATTCAATGTGGGGGGGAATCACAATTTTACAATATTAAAATTTTCAGTCCACAGTATGATGTATTTCTTCATATATTTAGTCATTCTTTACTTTTCTCAATGATAATTCAGTCACTTTCTGTGGTGGGTGTGTAAGGGTGGTGCAATACATTTTTAGGTTTACATTAATATTACATTTTATATTTTAAATGATATTCATTTAAACACTTTTCATTCTCCAGATTGCTTAGCTTTGCTCATATATATGAATTTGCCTTCTTTATTTTAATTAGTTAATTTTTACCTGAAAACCTAGCTTTGCTCTATTACTATTAATTTATCTTTGAATTCTTTCATATTTCCTATGAATACATGTATGATATCTAGAATATTATGGCTTTCTCCCTTTATTGAAAATTTTTATTTCTGATGCATTCCCTAATCTTATTTAACTGACATATATCTCCAGTAAAATGTTGAATATATGTGGTGATAACAGGTTCTCTTGTCTTATACATTTCCAACATAATAACTTTTGTCCTTTACCATTAAGTAGAAGCTTAGCATTAATTTTGATCAATAGATGTTATGAAGTCCAGCATTCTACTTGACCAATGATATATATTTAAAATCTTAGCACAATGTTCATATTTTTATCAATATAATTTATCATCCATTGAGATGGTGTGTTTTCCACTTTAATTAAATAGTGCATTGCATTAAATTAATTATTAATACTGGCAGATTGTGAATCTAGAATTTTATGAGGATGCGGTCAATATATATGTTTACCCTTTGACCAGTTTATTTCTGGTATTCCAAATCTACAGTGCCTTCCACAGTGAGAGAAGGACCTTTGAGAGCTCCTTAGAGAGAGACAGACTGTCTCCAATTACACTAGTGAAGGCAGGCCAAGCTGGTGGTTGACTTTGGAGGTGTCATACCCACATAGTGTCCAAGATAGGAACTTGAGCTATGTAAGTTCCCACAGAAAACGATGACTTAACGTTTCTTTTTCTCTCTACTCTGAAGAGCATTATACCTGTAAATAATTTTTAAAAAGTAAAAGAAGAGTAGGGGCAAGATGGCAGCATAGTGAGCTGTAGGATAGTTTGTCTTCCAGAGCAGCTGGTAAATAGCCGGGAACTATGTGGACAAAAGGGCTGGGATACAAAGGTGACTAGACACACAGTGTACACCAGTCATTAATGAATGGAATGGCTGAGATCTCACTCAGAATTTAAGTCTCCCAAGCCTCAAAGGTTGGCGCCCCAACCCTATGGGCATGGCAGGCTGTTTTCCAGTGGGGAAACAGACTTTCCCAACAGTAAGGACTTAGCTAAACAAGACCCAACTGTGGAATTAATTAACAAACTCTGACTACTGAAAACAGGCCCAGAGCACAGATAAACCTGGAGTAAGCAGTAAAAGACGCAAGGGTTTTCAACTCACCAGAGAGGGGGTGAAGCTGATGGGGAAAAATTTTTTTAAAAACACATTTTATTAATTGGACAGCACAAAATATGGGAAAAGGACTGGACCATAACAGAAAGGGGGCAGATAGAACATGGGAACACATAGAGCCACGTACCAACTCTAGCTTTAGTTTGCAAACCCAGGGAGTGGGGATGTGGCCCTGAAAAGGCTTTATTTTTAACAGCTCATTAGATAGAACTGCAAGGAGAACTCGCAGGCTCTAACACTGCCCCAGGCAAGGGCAGCATTAAAGCTTATGTGAGACACAAAGTAAACAGATTATGAAAGAGAAAACAGCCAACCAAGAATTCTATACATAGCAAAAGTGTCCTTCAAAACATGAGCAGGAGATTAAAATAATTTTGGACACCATCACCGAGAGAATTTGTTACAAAGCGACTGGCTTTATAAGTAACACCAAAAGGAGCACCACAGGCACATAGAAAAAGACAGAAGAATGAGGTCTGGAGAATAGTGTGGAAATGAAGACTATTAGTAAAGGTAAAAAGAGAAAAAAAAATAGATATGACATACAAACTCCAAAACACAAAATGGTAGAAGATATTTCTGCCTTTATACTAATAACATTAAATGTTAATGTAGTAAACTCCCTAATTAAAAGACACAGCTTGGCAGAAGGAATTAAAAATCAGGACCCATTTACATGCTGTCTACAGTAGATTCACTTTAGAACCAAGGACAAAAGCAGGTGAAAAGTAAAAGGCTGGAAAAAGGTGTTTCATGCAAACAACAACCAGAAAAGAGCAGGGGTAGTTATATTAACATCTGAAAAGTTAGACTTCAAATGAAAAACAATTAAAAGTGAGAAAGAGGGTGGTGCAATGGTGGCTCAGTGGCAGAATTCTTGCCTGCCATATCAGAGACCCAGGTTTGATTCCTGGAGCCTGCCAAAAAAAAAAAAAGTGAGCAAGAAGGACAGTATGTATTTAAAAAGGAATGATTAAGCAAGAATATATAACATTCACAAATATTTATCCCCTGAGCCAGAGTGCTCCAAAATACATGAGAGAGACCCTGTCAACACTGAAGGGGGAAGTAGACCCCTCTACCATAATAGCTGGAGATTTCAATTTCCCACCCTCATCAATGGATGACACATCTAGAGAAATTATCGATAAGGAGACAGGGACTTTGAATGATGCAATAACTGAATTAGACTCAATCAACAATTACAGAACATCACACCCCACAACAGCATGGTACACATTTTCACAAGTGCTCACGGATCATTCTCAAGAAAAAAACATATGCTGGGTCAAAAACTAGTTATAACTTAAACAGCTTTAAATTATGCCAAACACTTTCTTGGATAATAATGGAATGCAGTTGGAAATCAAAAACAGGGAGAGAGCCAGAAAATTGAAAAATATATGGAGGCTAAACACACACAGTGTTGAACAACCAATGGGTTAAGGAAGAAATTACTTCCAAATTTCTTCCTTAACCAAATCGGTAGATATCTGGAGGCAAATGAAAATGAAAACACAGCATGTCAAAATGTATGGGATGCAGCAAAGGCAATACTGAGAGAGAAATTATTGCCTTAAACGCCTATACTAGAAAAGAAGAAAGAGAAAAATCGAGGCAATACTGAGAGAGAAATTATTGCCTTAAACGCCTATACTAAAAAAGAAGAAAGAGAAAAATCGAGAAATTAATGGTTCACCTGGAAGAACTGGAGGAAGAAGAGCAAACTAACCCCAAAGTAAAGAAAAGGAATGAAATTACAATGATAACAGTGGAAATCAATGAAATTGAGAATATGAAAAAAAATCAAGAAAATGAATAAAACCAGAAGTCACTTCTTTGAGAAAATCAATAAGATTGATGGATCCGTAGCTAGGCTGAGAAAAAAAGAGAGAGAGAGAGAGAGAGTGGGAGGATGCAAATAAATTAAATAATAAGTTGAAGAGGGGACATAAGTACTGACCCTGCAGAAATAAAGAAGGTAATGAGAGAATCCTATGAGCAAATTTATATGCTAATAAATGAGACAACATAGATCAAATGAAACCTCCTAGAAAGGAATGAAAAACCAACATTGAATCGAGAAGAAACTGGTGGCCTCAATAAACCAATCACAATTAAAGAGATCAAATCATTCATCAAGAAGCTGTCTCCCCCAAAACTTCAGGACTAGACAACTTCACATGTGAGTTCTACCATGCATTCATGAAAGAATTATGCTGCTAAAAAATCTTGAAAAAATTGAAGAGGAGGCTAAGCTACCTAACTCATTCCATGAACCCAACATAACCCTAATACCAAAGGCAGACTAAGATATTACAAGGCAAGAAAATTAGAGCCCAATATCTTTAATGAATATAGATACAAAAATCCTCAAAAAAATACTTGCAAATTGAATCTAGCAGCACATTGAAAGAACTGTACACCATGACTAAGTGGAATTTATTCCAGGTATGCAAGGTTGGTTCAGCACAAGGAAACCCATTAATGTAACACACCATGTCAATAAGCTAAAGCAGAAAAATCACAAGATCGTCTCGATTGAGGCAGAAAAGACTTTTGACAAAATTCAACAATCTTTCTTGATGAAAACACTTCTAAGTATGGGAATAGAAGGGAACTTCCTCCACATTTTAAAGGGAATATATGAAAATCTCATATGTAATGTTACCCTCAATGGAGAAAGACAAAGCTTTACCTTTATTATCAGAAAGAAGACAAGGATGCCCACTGTCACTATTGTTATTTAACATTGTGCAAAAAGTTCTGGTCAGTGAAATGAGACAAGAAAAAGAAAAAAAAGGCATCCAAATCAGTAAGGAAGAAATACTATCACTGTTTGCAGATGACATGATACTATTTATCAAAAATGCTGAAAAAATCTACAGCAAAGCTACTAGAGTTAATAAATGCATACAGGAAAGTGGCAGTGTACAAGATTAACAACCCAAGTCATTAGTGTTTCAATATACTAATAATGAGCAATCTGAGGAGGAAATTAAGAAAGAGAATCAATGATGTTAACCAAAAGAATCATATATTTAGGAATAAATTTAACTAAGGATTCAAAAGACTTATATACTGAAAACTATAAGAAATTGCTAAAATAAATCATGGAAGACCTAAGTAAATGGAAGGGCATACCATATTCATGGATTGGAAGAGTACATAGAGTTAAGATGTCAATTCTACTCAAATTGATTTACAGATTTGTTGCAGTACTAATTAAAATCCATCAACTTACATTGCAGATGTAAGAAAACCAGTAGCAAAATGTATCTGGAAGGTCAGAGTTCCCTGAAGCACTAAAAATATATCTTGAGAATAAAGAATGAAGCAGGATGTTTCACACTCCCTGATTTCAAGCATATTTAAGCATATTTCTCCAAAATAGTTTCAGCAAACAAATCAAGACCCTAGAATAGGTGGAGACACATCTCCATATAATCAAAAGTTAACATCCACAATTGGGTATGTCATTTCCATGGAAACAATCAGAAAGATCCCATCCAGCAATACTGAATGAGGATTAAAGGACATGACTTTTCTGGGGGTACGATTATGAAGCTATTAAGCTTCAAACCAGGACAGGGAGAAAACAGTAAAAAAAATTAAGCAGATTGAAATATTAGTGGTCAATGAGAGGGAGGCTTAATAATATGGAATGTATGAGCTTTTTCTTTTGATACAGATATTCTAAAAACGATCATGATGATGAATACACAACTATGGGATAATATTGTGAGGCATTGATTCTATAGTGTAGATGGACTATATGTGTGTGAAGATTTATGAATAAAATATTTTTTAAGTAAAAGAATAAAAAAGTAAAGAGAAGAAATTATAAAGCTGATACATCTTGAAATTGTACAGGAAAAACAGGATCATCATCAATTATCTGTAGAAAATTATGGTAAATATGGTCTTAATATGGATATTCAATGATAGTTTATATGAGTTTAGCAGTTTGGAAAAATTATTGCTAAATGTAGAATGGCTAAATCACTGGAAATTGGAAGTAGATACATTTCCAAAACACACAATCTGCCCTTCCTCATCTCCTTGAATTATGAGGATTCAGATTTCAGATCAAAAGTTAGGGAAGGAGACCCTTTTCTTTGTGCATTTACCTAAAAACAACTTGGGGAGGTGTCTGCATACCAGGAGTTCACATCACCACCTGGATTCCAACTCTCTAAAGACGGGCCAGTTATGAGTTGTATGAACTGAAGCAGTTAATTTGTCCCATCGGAACTCCAATTTCATGAATTTGATGGGGCAGAAGTAAAAAAGCCGACTTTGAAAAGTTGTTGTGAGACTAAATAAGATTTCTGCCTAAGAATGCTTTACTCAGATAATGCTATACACATATTAGGTATCAGATCTGAAATTGTTTCACTGATGTTATAATCTTGTTTTTGAATCCGAACCAATCATAACCTTGTTAAACTTCAGCTGGTAGGAGGGAGATGTTGATTGGAGACTCATGAGAGATTTCTGAGAACTGAAATGTCTTATATCTTTTTCTTCTTTTTGGTTTTGCAAACAGCTTTATAGAGATGTAGTTCATATAGGTTTTATATGAACAGGTGTTTGTATACAAGTTAAACTGCACATACAGTTTTATGCACAGTTTTGTATGTACTATTTCCTAACAAGGAAGAAATTTATGTATTATATATTCTGGTTTTTTTTTACAGAAGGAGCTCTGAGTGACTGATGTAGAGCCATTGGTGATCATTTCTCATATGAGAAATTCAAGGTGTAAAACAAGCAGGAAATGCTTTTATGTGTATAATATGGAGAGACTGTGCAAACTTGCTCATATCCACGAAATATTCTTGAAAGGATTCCATGGTCCCTGTCAAGAGAGGAACTGTGTGTACCGATGTGTTGGATGAAGATGTATCTTGCAGACCCTTTTATAACTCTTGAACTGTGAATCATATAGTGACTGTTCTGTTTAACAAATAATTAATGAAGGTTTTTAAATGGCTTTTAAGACAAGTGCTTACTCCCACAGAGGCTGGTCTGAGACGTATTCGTTGGAAGGAGGCTGTGAGAGGCGTCTGTCCTGCACTCAGCCCTGTGTCTGACTTCTGCTTCAGCTGCTGCCTGGCCTGGAGCCTGGAACCTGGGCTGTGACCAGGGCCTGGGCTCACAGCCTTCCCTCATTACTCATGCTAAAGCTTGCGCAACTCACGCCTGTGTTCCTGATGCCTTTCACTTTTGGTTCCTGGAAGTGACTGCACTGCTGAGAAGAGGAGAAACGGAACTGGGCGTTCACTCTGAATGTGCTGACCACTTTTTTCTCTCCAGGGGATTAATTTCATGCGTGCTTGGGGCCTGTGTGGGTGTATTTAAGTCCTACCAGCTTCTTATGCACCATTCAGCCACCCAGAGGGACAGCCAGCTCCTTTTGTCTGCATTGACTACAGGGGAACTGATCTCACAGGCAAGCACAGGTCTAAGGTGGAGGAAGTTTTCTGTGGGCTGCAGAAGGCAGTACACCAGACTCACCACTTTCTGCCCCTTCAAAGGGAGCATTCAGAGTTCATCTCTGACACCAGAAATCTCTTTTCTCTCAGGATCTGGTAAGTGAGAAAACCTCTTGGATTGAATATAGGCCTCAAAGGGACACTGTAGGTCAGAGGGTGGGTGAGACTGTATGCTCAGTTTAAGGTCAGAAACTTGTTTTTTGTTTTTTGTTTTTTTTCTTTCTATTATTGTTTTAATTCTTATTCTGTTGTCTTTTTATTTCTTTTTCTAAATCGATGCAAATGTACTAAGAAATGATGAATATGCAACTATGTGATGTTATTAAGAATTACTGATTGTACATGTAGATTGGAATGATTTCTAATTTTTTTTTTAATAAATAAAAAAAAAAGAAAAAAAAAGGTCAGAAACTTGAAAGGCTGATAGGCAGGATGGCTGGAAGACTGTGGCAAACCATCCAGAGAGCTGTTCATTTGGGGACAACTCCAGTAGCCAACATTAGAGCACATTTAGTTCCCTGCAGTACGGAAGGAACATGAAGAAGGCAGGGGTCCCCAGTGTGAGGGAGAAAGGGAGGCAGACAAAGGAGTAAATGAGGAAGAAAGAATCGAGCAGATAAGTATGTCAGATGGTGATAAGTGCCCTGGAGCAACAGGAAGAAGAATAGGTCATGGGAAGGGACAGACAGGAGGAGAGGCACAAGATTAAATGGGAGGTGAGGGAAGCCCCACTGAGAAAGCAGGCAGAGAGCCTAGGGGATAACTGGAGATGCAAATGCAAAAAAGTGAGGAACAGATCTACATGTTGGAGGAAAAGCAATAAAGTGATCAATTTGAGCAAAATGAGAGGAGGGGAGGAGAATGGGTAGGAGGTGAATCTTGACAGGGCTAAGAAGTTGGCCAAGGAGGGCCTTTAAAGAGGGGGCTCTTCCCCTGAGTGAGACAGAAGGCTGCACTGGCTGTGAGCAAAGGGAGCTGTGGCCTGGCCCTGTGTTAGGAGGCTCAGTGGTTGCCCTTTCAGATTGTGCAGATGCAGGAGCAGAGGTGGGGCCCCTCCAGCTGACTCTCTGCAGTCATCCCAAGTGGAGGTGGTGGCTTGGAGGAGGGTGGTTGTGGTCGAATGGGTTGAAGTGGTTGGATTCTGGACAGACATGGAAGAGGAAGCTGCAGGATGCTGAAGTGGATGGAAGGTGAGAGGAAGAAGAATGGATGGATGAATCCAGGCAACTGTGAGGCCAGTGTTGCCATCACCTGGGTCAGGGAAGACTGTAGGGGTAGGGGATGAGGACAAAGTTAGATTGTAGCCCCACATAATTAGTCCAGACTGATTGTGGTGGAGATACACGTGGGAGGTGTCCAGCAGACAATGGAATATTTTTGTTTGGTGTTCAGGGCAGAAGCCTGGGCTGGGGTTTACATCAGAAGTAGGCAGCATGTACTTGGTGCTGGAGGACATTGAACTGGCTGAGATAACCTAGCGAGGGAGTGTAGAGGGAGCAGTGCTGGGGCTGAGTCCTGGGACCACAAGAATGACAGCAAATATCCTTAAACAGAGGGACTTTAACAAACCAGTTCCATAGAGGCCAGTGTGGTCATTTAACAGTTTAGTTTCCAGGCAGTCTCATTTTTAGCTGGGCCTTGCCTTCTCAGTCTCGTGTGTCTGCTCAGAATGAAAATACCTGGGCATGAGGTAGGCTGGGCATCGCCAATGGCCACATGATATTCTCTGAATGAGGATTTCAGAGATTATCAGGCCCTAAGCCACATTCTTTTGAGGGTGTGGATGGGTAACCTGGGAATACTTTTTCTTTTTCATGAGCTGAGCTGTCTTATTGAATTTGTTGCCAAAACTGAGTGTTACTTTCAGAAAGGTTAAAATATTAAGAAAATTTAAATGAGGTAACAAGGGCCTGTGGGTAGGATGGAGGGATGAGGAATTGGACATTTTGTTGAAGACCTGAGAGTCCCTTTAGGAGGGGCTGTTCTAAGGCACAGGTGCAGCCTGGGGAATAGGGACTTTGTTTCTTATTTAAATATTTATTTTTTATTAGAGTTTGTGGCTTTAGAGAACAATCATGTGTACAATACAGGACTCCCATACACCACAGTATTATTGAAGCCTTGCATTTGGCATGGTACATTTATTATGATGGATGAAAGCATTTTTTAAAAATTGTAGTATTAACTATAGCCCATGGTTTAAATCAGGGTTCAAAGTTTGTACAGTTTAGTTTCATGCATTTCAAAAATTTTATTCTAATACCATATGTAGAAGCTACCATTTCCTCTTTTAATCACATGCAGTTGTATATCTGTGTTTAATTTTGCTTACAATGTTGTTCTACCATCACCACTAACCATTACCAAAACATTTCTGGAAATCCAAAGAACAGCCCAGTGTATTTTTAGACTTATCTCCACACTGGAGAATAAGGAATGCTGCACAAAGGGCAGATGTCCAAGCCCTTAAATGGAAATGGACAATGGTCAAGACTCTACTGCAGGCTGGATCTGAGGCTCTGCCAGCCCTAAATGGCAAACCTCATGGCCTCAACTTGGTGTACTAACTCTTGGAACTTCCCTTTCTCTCCTCCCTGTAGCACCTTCTACTCTTCACTATCATGGGTCAGTTATTCTCCTCCACTCACTCTACCCCAGAGGCTCACTTCCTGGCTTCCAAAACTCATGAATTTTCAAAATATGCCAAGACAGGACAGTCAATCCTCTCTGAGGACACCATCACTTTGATTCAAGCCTATTTGAAGAACGGGAACATGCCAAAGGCAGTTTCTGTCATTAATGATGCTTTGAAAGACACTGAGAATGCCACACTGAGCATTGCTGTGACAGGGGAGACAGGGGCAGGAAAGTCCAGTTTCATCAATGCCCTGATGGGTGTGGGACCTGAGGAAGAACATGCGGCTAGAACTGGGATAGTAGAAACAACGATGGAGAGAGCGCCTTATAGACATCCGAAATTCCATAATGTGACCTTTTGGGATCTGCCTGGAATGGGGTCCACTAACTTCCCACCACAAACATATGTGGAGCAAATGAAATTTTTTGAGTACGATTTTTTTATTATCATTTCAGCAACACGCTTCAAAAAAAATGATTTATACCTGGTTGAAGAAATTAAGAAAATGCAGAAAAATTTCTACTTTGTTCGAACAAAAGTGGACAGTGACTTAGAAAATGAAAAAAAGTGTAAACCCAAGAGCTTTAATAAGGAGAAAATTCTACAAATGATTCAAGACGACTGTCAGCACAATCTGAAAAGGGCCAATGTGAAGGCGACTCATGTCTTCTTAGTCTCCAGCATGGATGTGTCTGCCTATGATTTCCAAGACCTGGTGACCACCATTCTGAAGGAGCTCCCAGCTCACAAGCGCTACATCTCCATGCTCTCCCTGCCCCATGTTACTGAGGTGGCCATTGATCAGAAGAGGAAATCCCTGCAGCAGAAGGTCTGGCTTGAGGCCATTAAATCTGGAGCAGTTTCCATAATCCCTTTTGTGGGCATCATAAGAGATTATGACGTGGAGAAACTGAAGGGCAAGTTAACCTGCTATAGGTCTTACTTTGGGCTGGATGATGCATCTCTCAAAAAGTTGGCTGAGGATTTGCATGTGCCCTTGGAACAGCTCAAGGCATGCATTCAGTCTCCCCATTTGCTGTCAGTGGAGAACAAAGATGAGTCCTTAGGGGAAAAGCTGTTGAAATATACTGAGATATTTTGCTCAGCCAATGGGGGACTAGCTGCTTCTGGTCTTTACTTCAGAAAAACCTATTATTTGCACGCTTATTTCCTTGATGTTGTGGCAAGCGATGCTAAAACTCTCCTTAAAAACCCTGAGCTTTTCACAGAAAAGGTGGACCCTCCTGGTAATAATAACACCATGTATTTGGAAATAAAGGAGAGAAATTGAGGTACCCAGGTGCTAATACTTCCCAGTTTTGGCATGGCATAGGAAGCTTGATGCATAGTGAAGAATTCCCACAAACAGCCCTGTCCCACCTGTCCCAGGGAGGACCGTAGACATTTTCACAATCCCTGGTGGGCAACCTCCACCTCAGTGACACTCATTTGAGAAGTCATCATTTGATGATCAGTTGAAAATTCACTAGAAGAGGTCACCATAAGGAAAGGAAATAAAAGGAATGATTTCTAATGCATACAATAATATGGATGAGTCTTGAAGTCCCATTTTCACTGAAATAAGTCAGGCAAAAAGGTCAAATATCTGTTGATCTTAATTACATGAAATAAACAAAATGCAAATTCAGAAAATCAGACTAGAATCCAGTTTACCCAGTGTCAGGCAGGGGTAAGGGGAATAAAGTTAGTATTTAGTTGATGCAGAGTTTCTGTTTGAGTGTGGTAAAAATGGTACTAATGCATAATTTAATGGAAGCACACCTTTATGACTGTAATTAATACAACTGAATTATAAATTTGAAAGTGAACATAATGGGAAATATTTGAACAACAAAAAAGAGTGAATCAGTATAAAGTAACCATAGCTGTTAGAATAGTGATAATACTATTGTTTCATCACAGTTAGTAAAGGTACCACATGAGGCAAAATGTTGATCCTAAAATATCATTGCAGAGGATGGGATGTATGGGAAGTAGGCAGCTGCTGCAATATTTTTTCCTGTACACGTATAAAGATGCTTAATAAAAGAACAATTTTCACACCGTCCAACCATCTTTCCAGTCATCCACTAGTCAGTCATTTCTTCACATAACACTTCCATTTCTCCTTGCCTAAGGAATGTAAAACCGTTGCAGGCATGACATTTTCACTTATAATTTTAGACCACCAAAGAAACACAAAATATTCAGGTATTTGCATGAAGAGTGACCTAGAATAAGTTATTTAAATCTCAAGAGCCTGTTATCTACATTTTGCAATGGCAAATGGATATTCTTTGCTGTGGTTCATGGTAGTAAGCAGCCTATTTATTCTGTCACTGTGATTTTCCCTTAATGAAGTAGAATATAGTAGAGAAAAACAGAAAACATTTATCGGGTTATTTTGTTTTGCTCTGAAAACATTATGTCAACATGATTAATTTCTTTATAAAAGGCCATGCTGAGAAATGAGGACATCTCACAGGTCCTTGCAGTTTCCCCATTCTGACAGTTCCTCTGGTCTCCCTCCTGACCACATAACCTTATTGAAAAGAAGCCACAACATAAAATTGCACAGGATATTTGGTCAAAAGATAAACGGAAGAAACCCAGACTGGAGCAAAATCTTTCAAGTGGTCTGGGAACATCCATAAGAGAATTCCAGATGCTTCACAGCTATCATCAGCCACTGCTTCAGGTGTCAGAGATATGCAGAAAGCTTGTGATAGAGACAGTTGGGGTCACCTACAGATTTCTAACACAAGACCCCCAGTCCTGCTTCTCTACCTTGTGGACCCTGTATCCACTCTTCTATGATGGGCACTCTGCCTGTGCCCATCATGTCTTTTACCCATCCCTCCAGTCAAGCTAAAATACCTATCATCAAATATCTGTTGGCCTCATTCCTCCCCAATAAAGAGAACAAACCAATGACTGCTCTGTGCATTCCAAGTCATTGCTCCTCAATCATCCTGCAAGATTCACAAGCACACTTCTTACTATCCCTATTTCCTCACAATAATTTGTCCTGTGTTTGTCTTCCCCACTGGACTTCTTCATCAATCGAGTGAGCCACTACTTCCATTAGCTTCATCCCTCTCTCCCCACCACTGGTCTGCTGCCCAGAACACAGCCATGTTCAATAAAAACTCATTGAGAGTTGGCCATAAAGTAGGCAAAGAGGGATTTTCCCTCCAGCATTTTCATGAAATTGGTGCATAGCCAGGTAAGTTTTTTGTTCTGCAAGTGAGGCTCAGTCTCCATATCTGTACCATGGGGACAGTTTTTTTCCCAGGGTTGATGAAATCAGGCATGGAACAGCTCCTGTGAAAAGATGCTGACAGCTCTTAGGTTATGTTCCTTGATGCAGCTTGGAGGAGCTGGGGTGCTCTACCATGATAGAAAATGTGTGGCTTGATCACTTTGCATTTCCAGCCATGTCTTCAGCTGTCTTTTTTTGAGGGTGAACTTTCTTAGAAGTCATCCGAACCCCATCTGCAACACTCACTCACTGTGTGATACTCACAGCATGGGTTTTTCCCACAAGACAGGGAATAAAGTCAAGACTTCCTCCGAGGGGTTGTTATCACTCCATGGGGAAACATAAACAAGTCACTCCATTAATGCATAGTGCACTCTGTGTATATAAGTCCTCTCTTATATTCAGCTCTCAGAAGCACTCCCATTTCCTTCTTGCACACACAACCACCTATCAATGGGAGGAACGCCAAGGGTCAGCAGAGAGCTCTTTCCAATTATTCAGTCTTACTGCTGTGCAACAGGTAGCAAATGATAGTGGAAAATGTGATTCAACTTTGGGAAATAGAGAAGGCATGCCCAATAAAAAAGGGAGTGCAGCAGATGTAAACTCACCTAGAACATGGGATTTTTGGCATTCTCTTCCTCTTCCAGGGTCAATTAAAAAAATCTTCTGATTCAACAGACTTCTAATCTGTCCATCCCCCTCTTTTAGGCACCATAGTTCAAATAGTAGTCAGCTTTTGATGGCATAACACTTCAAAAAGGAAAAGAAACCTCAGATGCTAAATCTAACAAAGTGGAATTTCTTATTCATGTTGCAGGTCTGTATCTCTGTTGGGAGCTGCTCAGCTATGTTCAATTTACTTCCCTTGCTCCCTGTAGCTGAGACTTGAAATGCCCTCTAAATTCTCCCTGGTACTTCCACCCTATCCGATTGGCCAAATCATGCCCCAAAGCCAAGCTTGAGGTCAGCAGTGGGGCAGCTGCACCAGGGGAGCATTTTATTTGTTTAGAGAGCAATATACAGTCCACCACAGCCATTAGTGTCTCCCTATGGACTGTGTGTTCACTTCCACCCTGCCCACTGGGTCAGCCCCATTTCCACTCCACAAGACGGGTTTAAAGCATCATGCTGCACAGGAACTCACCTTCCTCTGTCCCACTCCTCAGCAGCAGCAGCTATGCATGGCACTCTAATGATCACACCCTCAAGATCAATGGTATCCCCAGGCACAGATCTCCTCCAGCCTGTATCTGAGTGGTCTCCAGGAACCCTGTGGAGGCATGTGCTCCCTCTAGGATATGCAGCTCCCAGGTGGCTTGTACTTGCCCTTACCTGGGGACCATTTTTAGAAGGCTGTTCTACACCTACCTTATTGTCATGGTTAGGTTCACGTGTCAATTTAACCAAGTGGTGGTACTGTTAATCTCCCTCCAAGCCTTCCCCAAGGAAACCAATGGCCTTTTACCAGGGTAACTGTGCATTGGGGAAAAAGAAATAATCAGATATTTTAGGGATTATTAGATACTGGTTCAGATGTGACATTAATTCCCAGGGACCCAAGACATCATTTTCATCACCAGTCAGAGTGGGGGCTTATGGAGGCCAGGTGATCAATGGAGTTTTAGCTCAGGTCCATCTCACAGTGGGTCCAGTGGGCCCCTGCACCCATTCTATAGTTTTTTCCCCAGTTCCAGAATGTATAATTGGTATAGACATACTGAGCAACTGACAGAATCCCCACATTGACTCTCTTTCTCATGCAGTGAGGGCTATTATGGTGGGAAAGACCAAGTGGAAGCCACTAGAACTGCCCCTACCTAGCAAAATAGCAAATGAGAAGCAATACTGGATTCCTGGAGGGATTGCAGAGATTATTGCCACTCTTAAGGACTTGAAGGATGCACGGGTGGTGATTCCCAACACATCCCCATTCAACTCTCCTATTTGAACTGTGCAGAAAACAGATGAATCTTGGAAGATGATAGTGGATTATCGTAAAACAACCAGGTGGTAACTCCAATTGCATCTGCTGTTCCAGATGTGGTATCATTGCTTGAGCAAATCAATACATCCCCTGGTACCTGGTATGCAGCTATTGATCTGGCAAATGCTTTTTTCTCAATAGCTATTAGTAAGGACCACCAAAAACAGTTTGCTTTCAGCTGGCAAGGGCAGCAATATACTTTCACAGTCCTACCTCAGGGGTATATCAACTCTCCAACTCTATGTCATAATCTTGACTGCAGCGACTTTGATTGTTTCTCCCTCCCACAAGACATCACACTGGTCCATTATATTGATGATATCATGTTGATTGGACCTAGTGAGCAAGAAGTAGCAACTACTCTAGACTTACTGGTATAGCATTAGCACGTCAGATGATGGGAGATAAATCCAACAAAAATACAGGGGCTTCCACCTCAGTGAAATTTCTAGGTGTCCAGTGGTGTGGGGCATGTCAAGATATCCTTTCTAAGGTGAAGAATAAGTTGCTGCACCTGGCCCCTTCTATGACCAAAAAAGAGGCACAATGCCTAGTTGGTCTCTTTGGATTTTGGTGACAACACATTCGTCATTTGGGTGTGCTACTCTGACCCATTTATCAAGTGACTAGAAAAGCTGCTAATTTTGAGTGGGGACTTGAACAAGAAGAGGCTGTTCGAGAGGTCCAGGCTACTGTACAAGCTGCTCTGTCACTTGGGCCATATGATCCAGCAGATCCAATAGTGCTGGAAGTGTCAGTGGCAAATAGAGATGCTATCTGGAGCCTTTGGCAGGCCCCTATAGGAGAATCACAACACAGAACCTTGGAATTTTGGAGCAAAGTCTTACCATCTGCTGCAGATAAGTACTCTCCTTTTGATAAACAGCTTTTGGGCTGCTACTGGGCCTTAGTAGAGACTGAATGCTTAACCATGGGCCACCAAGTTACCATGAGACCTTAGTTGCCTATCATGAGCAGTGTGTTTTCTGACCCACGAAGCCATAAAGTTGGGTGTGGCAGCAGCACTCTATCCTAAAATGGAAATGGTATATACAAGATAGGGCCAGAGCAGGTCCTGAAGGCATAATTAAGTTACATGAAGAAGTGGCCCAAATGCCTATGGTCTCCACTCCTGCCACACTACCTTCTCTTTCCAAGACCACAGCTATGGCCTCTTGAGGAGTTCCTTAAAGTGACTTGAGAAGAGAAAACTCATGCCTGGTTTACAGATTATTCAACACAATATGCAGGTACCACCCAAAAGTGGATAGCTGCAGCACTACAACTCCTGTCTGGGTTGTCCTTGAAGGACAGTGGTGAGGGGAAATCCTCCCAGTGGGCAGAACTCAGCAGGGCACCTGGTTGTTCATTTCACTTGGAAGGAAAACTGGCCAGAGGTGCATTTGTATACTGACTCATGTTTTTTTGCTAATGGTTTGGCTGGATGGTCAGGGACTTGGAAAGACCATAAGAGGAAAATTAGTGATAAAGAGGTCTGGGGAAGAAGTATGTGGATGGACTCTCTGAGTGGGCTAAAAACATGAACATTTTTGCATCCCATGTGAAGGCACAACAGACGCTGACTTCAGCAGAGGAAGGTTGAAATAAACAAGTGGATAAGATCACCCATTCTGTAGATATTAGTCATCCTCTTTCCCCAGCAACTCCTGTCATTGACCAATGGGTTCATGAACAAAGTGGTCATGGTGGTAGGGATGGAGGTTATGCATGGGCTCAGCACCATGGACTTCCTCTCACCAAGACTGACTTGGCTACAGGAACTGCTGAGTGCCCAATCTGCCAAAAGCAGAGACCCACACTCAGCCCCTGATATGGCACCATTCCCTGAGGTGACCAGCCAGCTATGTGGTGGCAGGTTGATTACATTGAACCACTCCCTTCATGGAAGGGACAGCAATTTGTTCTAACTGGAATAGACACATACTCTGGGTATGGGTTTGCTTTCCCTGCACACCACGCTTCTGCCAAAACTACTATCTGGGGAATTACAGAATGCCTCATCCATCATCATAGTATTCCATGCAGCATTGCTTCTGATCATGGAACACTCTTCACAGCAAATGAAGTGCAGGGATGGGCACATGCTCATGGAATTATCTGGTCTTTCCATGTTCCCCCTCATCCAGAAGCAGCTGGATTGATAGAACGATGGAATGGCATTTTGAAAACTCAATTATGGTGCCAACTAGTTGGCAATACCTTGAAGGGCTGGGGTAATGTTCTCCAGGAAGCTGTATCTGGTCTGAATAGGCATCCACTGTGTGATGCTATTTCTCTCATAGCCAGGATCCATGGGTCCAGGAACCAACGGGTGGAAATGAGAGTGGTGCCACTCACTATTACCCCTAATGATCCACTCTAAAAAATTTTGCTTCTTTTCCTTGTGACCCTGAGCACTGCTGGTCTACAGGTTTTTGTTCCAAAAAGGGGGAGTGCTTCCACCAGGAGAAATAACAATGATTCCATTGAACTGGTATCTAAGACTGCCACCTGGTCACTTTGGGCTACTCATGCCCGTGGATCAGCAAGCCAAGAAGGAGCATGCCTTATTGTCTGGGGTGATTGACCCTGACTATCAGGAGGAAGTAGGACTGCAACTACATAATGGAGATAAAGAAGAGTTTTCTTGGATTATAGGAGATCCCCTAGGCAATCTTTTAGCACTACCATGCCCTGTGATTAAAATCAGTGGAAAACTGCTACAGCCCTATCCTGGCAGGACTACAAATGGGTCGAAACTTCAGGAATGAAGGTTTGGGTCACCCCACCAGGCAAAGAACCATGGCCAGCTGAAGTGCTTGCTGAGGGTAAAGGGAACATGGAATGGGTAGTTAAAGAAGGTAGTGATAAATATGAACTACTACCACGTGATCAGTTATGGAAATGAGGACTGTGATGCTTTTTTGTTCCTATCATACTATTTAAGCTGTAAGATACCAAGTTTAAGAATGAATATTACCCAAGAACTTGCACCCTATTCTGGAGGAGCTCATGTGTTTCCAGTTATATGCAAGACAGTTGAGTATTGTTAGGTGAAAGAAAAAAAAATATGTGTTTTCATGTTCTTTATTTAGAAATTAGGTATGGTTTAATGTGATATGTATAGCTACCAAGTTGACAAGGTGTGAACTGTCATGGTCAGGTTCATGTGTCAACTTGTCCATGTAGTGGTACCTGTTTGTCTGGCTGGGCAAGTGGAGGTCTGTCTGTTGCAATGAGGACATTTCATAGAATTAGATCATGGGCACATCAGCTGCATTCACAGCTGATTCCATTTGTTATCAGTCAAGAGGAGTGTCTTCTGCACTTCTGCTCAATCTAATCACTGAAAGCTTTCTAAGGAGGATTCAGAAGAGACAGGCTCTCTTCCTGCTTCAGCTGGCGAGCCTCTCCTGTGGTGTTCATCCAGACCCTCCATCGGAATCGTCATCTTCACAGCCTGCCCTGCAGATTTTGGATTCTGTGTTCCCATGGTCACATGAGACACTTCTATAAATTTTATGTTTGTGAGTGATTCCTGTTGATTCTTTTTCTGTAGAGAAACCTAAGTAATACACCACTCCTGTAGCACATTGGCACCACCTCCCCATTTTCACAAGATGTGAGATGAAAATTTCTGCTTTGCATTCACAAGGTAAGTCAAATTCCTAATACTCCTAAAACACAGATTGAACACCTGTGCATTTCCCGTGTGCTAGTTTCTTTTCTCAATGGAATATCAGCAATCTCCCAAAATATAGGCTGCAGGTCAACCTTGGTCAATGATATAGATGATTTCCTGTCCAAATTTATTTCCAGTTTCTTCTTCAAGTTATCGGTGTGTATTACTGTGCATGACTGCAAAGGGCATCAGTCATACTGTTTTTGGTTTTTTTTTTTTTTTTTTTTTTACATGGGCAGGCACCAGGAATCAAACCCGGGTCCTTGGGCATGGCAGGCAAGCACTCTTACCTGCTGAGCCACCGTGGCCTGCCCCATACTGTCTTCTTGAGTTTGAGGTTTATGGTAGACCTGGAGCTGTTACTCAGAACTACAGGAGCTCTGTGACAATAGTCTCAGCAGGCGTGTGACTGAAGTCCCGTCCATCCTTCCTAGTGTGCACTTCCAGAGTCTAGATCCCAGCAAGTTGTGCACTACCTCCTGCCCTGATATCCAATGCAGGGAATCCCTTTGAGATCACTGTGGCCTCCTGCCCAAATACCAACATCCTGGCCAGTGATAACCTCTACTATTAACAGTGAGGGCTGTGCATTCTTCTCTGGCTATTCCTTCTAACCCCACCAAACATCTCCTGGGCGTTTCTCCAGACAGTGGTTCTTTTCATCTTCTTTCTTAGCACTATGGAGGCATCTGATGTAGGGGCATGCAATTCCAAGGTATACAAGAAAAGGAGGTTACCTGTCCCAATCCCCCTATTTCCAGCTCCTGATTCAGTTATTCTGACTCTGTTCTTCCCGCTCAGGGTATGGAATTGTGCACACACACAACCTGGACCAGGTGTGGGCTCTCAAGTACCATTCCAGGAGGAACAGTGCCCCCTTTGGGGTACCCTGAGTGCATAGGGGTTTCCCCATCTCAGTATTCCTCCATGGCCATAAAGGTTTTGTGTTAGTTCATTGCTTTTTTCCCGCTTACAAATGGGGCAGTTGGTGAAGACAGCATCTCCAATTCCTGGGATTGGCTGAAAACTGTAGATGATATACAGATGTCCCCTACTCCATCTCTTGTGCTTTTTATCCTTCTTTAGTGTCTGGGTTTCCCTACCACAGTTTAGGCTGCCATGTCTGAATGAAGCAGAGGATGAGCTGTTCTTAGGTAGAGTACTGAGAATGAGATGACCAGAGTGTATCTGTGGAAGGATGGCCATTATTTTTACAGGCAGTTACAGCTTCATCATCTAGTACAGCAGCCACTATTGCATGTGACTTTTGAGCACTTGGAAGGTGACTGGTGTGAGTTGAAATCTCCTGTAAGTATAAAATACTGAAGACTCTAGACTGAATATTTTGTATCAAAGGCGAGGGAATGGAAAATACCTCCTTTATAATTATCATGTTATATACATTTGAAATAACATTTTAAATATAATGGATTAAATAAAATGCATAATTAAAAATTAATTTTAAAAGTAACAAATTAATTTAGAAAGTAAAGTTTTCTTTACTTTTATAATATGTCTACTAGAAAATTCATAGATGCATATGTGGCTCACACTGTCTCTCAGACAACGCTGTTATGGGAGTAAACGATAAGTATGAGTGAAGGCAGTGAGGAAGAGAACAGCATTATAGAGGTCAAGGGACTTGGAAGTCTCATCAAGGTAGACAGAAATATAAGCGTAATTTGTGACATGTGGTGCTTAACGCTGAACCACTGGATAAAGCTTGGAAGAAAAGAAAGGGTCTGTCCAAGCTGTGGGTGTAGAGAATGACAGGAAGTTCATTGCTCACTGAAGAGACTGTATTGGGGGTTACAAAGCAGAGGGGAAGAGTATGGTCTAGAAGTACCAGCAGAAAACTCCAGCAACTTCTCAGGAATCAATGGGAAGAACACCATGGAGCGAAAGTAACCACCACGTGAGTGTGCAATATTGGAAAGCAGCATCCTCAGGGGAAGATAAGTTTCACTTAGCACAAAAGGTGAAAGGACCATTCTAAAAACAGGTACAGAAGAAAGGGAATGTTTCTCAGGCTTATGGTGGGTTTCAGAAGGCAGAGAGGTTGACATTAGACATTGGAAAGAGTGAGAGATGTGGTCAGATTAGTGGCTTACAGAACTGACAGTGACTAGATATCAGGAATTATAATTGATGATCTCGGTATTCTTGGTTGGCCAAGGTGAACCAAAGAATAAGTGCAAATGACACAAATCTGGGAAGTTTCCGGCAGGGAGTTGCAGCAAAGCTGTGTGAAGTGTAAGAGATGGGGAGGAACAGGAGTGGTCCTTACAGACTAGGCTACATGATTGCCTAGACAGAAATTCCCACAGAACCAACTCTGGGAAGGAGGTGGGAGTTCAAGATGTTTCTGGATTTAAGACACCCTTGCAAATTTGTAGCATCCTTACAAAAACAATAACTAAAGGAAAAACATAGGTAAGGGAGTGATGTGATAAAGCTGTATAAGATGTACCTGGAAGTTTTAGTATTAGAGACAGCAAAGCAAAAGGGCAGATTCATGTCTGTGCAACTGTGCAGGATGAGGGGGACTGCAGAATGACTCTACAAATGCTGAATTGAGGAATCAAAGGTAGGAGAGCAGCAATGCAGACTTGATGGCCAGACCCCCTCCCTCACCCTCAGATCCATGCAATTTAAGAGAGCACAGCGATGGCTCTCTGGCTGGGCACCAGCTGCCATGAGAGTGCCCACAGAGTCACCCATGCTAGTGCTTCTAGCCCCATAGGTATCCAGGCACAGATACCCAAGTCCGCATAGGTCCCAGTGAGGTCCCTAGAGTTCAGTGCATGTACACATTTAAACAAGACTCCCAGAAAACTGAGTACCCCATAGGAACTTCTGGCAAGTGGTGTACAACCCAGTGCACCCAATTTCCAGGGCACATATCCAGAAATATTGGGTAACTTTGCAGCTTGTCGCCATCTGCTCTGTTAATAGGGATCACCTCATGCATATTACTGGAGGATAAAAAGTCACATGAATAGCACCACTTGAACTGGCACAGAGCAGTACAGACTCAGCACTGAAATGTGGAATGAAAGGACAGCCCAGATTATGGGAGAAGATTACAATAAACCATAGCCACCAGGGAGGAAAATCTGTATAAAACCAGAGAGAGAGAAGGCCAGCAGAGACCATCCTGTGCCTTCCCACATAAGAAAGAACCTCAGTGGAAAGTTAGCTGCCTTTCCTCTGAAGAACCAACAAAATAAATCCCCTTTTATTAAAAGCCAATCCATCTCTGGTGTGTTGCATTCTGGCAGCTAGCAAACTAGAACAGAGGGTGTAAGATAGTAACTCATTGGGGTTCTGATTTGCATTTCCCTGATGGTTCATGGCTCTGAGCATCTTGTCATGTGTTTGTTGGGGGTTAAGTATCTTAAGGTCAGTGGGGATGAAATGGACAACATGCAAATGTGAAATATACAGCACATCAGTAGTAGTGCAGGAAGGGAAATAAATGAAGCAGGATAAGAAGACGGTGAGAGTGGGTGACCAGGGAAGAAGCACTTCCTTCCCAGACTTGTTGGGTCGTCTGTACTCTACTGCAAGTCCCCATGCATACAGGCCTGTCCACAAGCTCTCTACTCTGCACACTGAACTGCTGATAGACTCCTGCTCCAATACTGAAGAGGAAAAGTGTATATCTTGGCTTTGTAATTGGCCTTAACAATGCATAAGGTGTGCTCCATCTTGATATTCTTTTTCAAGATTCTCTCCTCTATTGTGGGCTGTTATTTTTTAAGGAACATTTAAAAGTAGCTTATTCATTTTCTAAAATAATCTAGCTAAATTTTGGTAAGGAATGCAACAAATTTATAAATTAATGTTCGAGATTTAGGCCTTTTCCATGTTAGTTAATACTGTTCAAAGCAAAGAACTTGGTCCCAATCACTCTTCCTCAATCATGTTCTTTAATAGACGTAAGCACTTCATAGAAGTCTAATGTATTCTAATTCCTAGATCTATTATGATTCATTTGGTTACTGTTGAGAATGTCAACTTAATTTCCTATATCACTTTTATTTAAATAATGGTTATTAAATTAGGTCATTTGTAATTTACAGAGGAAAAATGTGCTGAAAGTACGGGAAACCCATATACACCGTATCAAAAAAAAGAGTTTATCTTAGTAACATTTTGCATTAGTGTGGTACTTGTTAAATTCAGTGAAAGAATATATATTATGTTAATAAATATCATCCATGGGCCACATTAGGTTTCACACTTTCTGTTTTCATTTCTACTGTTTTTCTTTGTCTTTGTTTTGGGATGATATTATGCAATATACTTTTTTTCATGTTTTTCAACTTTCCAATATAAAATGTGGTGATGTAATTACCTTCAGATCATTATGTCCCTATCACCACCCTACAGTACTTTTCTCTCACCCCAAATAGAAACTCAATACCAATAAAACATGGATACATAGCATATGAATGTCTGAAAATGTGGCAGATTGGAGAAATATGGGGGGTCTGAGATATTAAGTACTGCCTCAGGGGATGCTCTGAGAGCTCAGGGGAAGATGGGAAAGCCATCCCAGGAGAGGAAGCCAAGTTGGACTTCCAGAGTGCTGGACTGCTTCCCCATCAGAGGCCTTGTCTTGCTCATTCCCTCTTCTGGAACGTTCTTCCTAAAAAACTTCGAATGGCTCACTCACTTGCCTCAACTCCACAGAGAGGCCTTTCTGTCCACTCTCATAAGAAATAGCTCTCACCAGAATCACTGTCTGCCCTAAAAACAGCTCTATTTTTCCTCATACCTGTATCACTGCAGAGAACGATGGAGTGTTTATCAGAATGTGAGCTCTGTAATAGCAGAGATTCTCTCTGTAATTTCACCAAAATATTGCTCGTGCCTGTCACATATAAGGTTGTGAAGTGAAAAACTGAATTGAGATCAAGTTGACAAGGGCAGGCTCCATCCTAGCATTGAAATACCTCTGAAAGGGAGAGTAACATGAGGAAATCAGCCACAAGAAGTTCGTGAGCTACTCGATGGGAAAACAGAAACTTCTCATTCTCATATTTGATGTTTTGAGAGTCTTATTAACTTTGGACCTAGGCAGCATGCACTCTTTCTCTAGCTCCCACAGTGCGCTGCTGAGAATAATAGCAATAATAAATTGTAAAATTCTGTGAATCAGACAAGACTTGGACTTTATTTACATTCCCACTGAATCTCTTAAAGCTGAAATTTCTCCCCCAAAGAAAGCAGACTATCCAGGAACTAGTAACACTGTTCTTCAGATAGACCATTTACCCTGGGCACCACCTTTTTCCCTTCCTTCTTTTGTGCTGCCTTCATTGCAGTCCAAAATTCTACACCAGTATACTAAATACAAATGGTAGGTCAAATTTCTGTGCCTCTCCCACTTTCTCTGCATCTTCTACATGACCCTCCTGGCTCATTCTTTCCAGTTATATCTGGATCAGATTGGAAGATTCCAGGGGAAGAAAACTGTCCTCCTTGATTTTTCATTGATGACCCCAAAGCTAGAGGGCAAATACTGAGCTTTGTTCTCAAAGATATAGAAAGTGGTGATTGAGACATGGTTGTGGCCTGTGGTTCAATCTGCATAAACAGAACCCGAGTGTGAGAACCCTCAGGCAAGAATACCTGGAGTTGGTTAAAAGTATTCCCACATACATAGAAACACATGCACACATGCAAATCACAGCTAATATACACATTTTCTGCCTACGGATGTTAGCTTTTTGTTTTGTTCATATGCACTTCTTTCCATAGGAGAATTTACTGATTCTCTTTGCTTTGTTTTTCCTTCAGTCTGCCACATACATGATATAAAACTGCCTCAGCCTAACATCCTAAAACCATTGGTCCAATGGTTAGTGGATACCATTATAGTTGGGGTTTTTACTTGCACTGGCCTCTAATTATTTCCTCCTTTCATATCTTTAACATTGAATAATGCACAGAAAATCAGTATTAAGATTCTGTGAGAAACAATACTGGCAGGATATGTATGCATGGACTAAGAGTTTTATTTATTACAGGACTGTGGAAATAGGCTATTCAGAATTCTGTAGAGCAGGTCACAAGTTGGAAATCAATTGAAAGTGACACAGGATTCCCAGAACCAGCTGGCTGGCTGAAGGAGAGATAGAAACTCTTTTTTCTGACTTACATAATTCTTTCTCTTTCTTTAAGACCTACAACTGTTGGATGAGGAGACACCCTTTATTGTTGATGATAATCATTTTTGTTAATTGTAGATTCAATGAGCTGTAGATGCAATCAACTGACTATATGTGCAAATCAATCTATGAAATGCCCTTACAGTAACAATCAAAAAGGAGGTTGCTTGACCCAACAATGGGCAACATAACCTAAACAAATAGACAAATGAAGGCAACTGCGTCAATATTGAATTGAAGAGTAATAAGAAGAAATCACATCCTATCACTTCCACCCTGCCCAGGGAAAGGAGTGTCCTGGGAAAACAGCCCTAAATCCCCTCTGTCATAACAATGAAATTATTTAACTCCTTAAATAAAATTACTAAATCTCTTTAAAATGGAATTATTGATACAGTACACCTTTGGTTATTTTTTAATTAGAGAAGTGGTGGTTTTACAAAACAAACATGTGAGAAAGATAAGAATCCCACACATTACACCACCAACAGCTCTTTGCTTTGGTGTGGAACAGCAGATACAGTGGATAACAGCACATTTTGATAATCGTACCTATGCTGCTTTGAAGCTGCTTTGGACCCCAGAAAAGACCATGTTCTTTTAACGAATTCTTGTGGGTGAGGTGTTTTGGTTAGGTTTTTCAATTGGGATGTGACCCACCAAATTCAAAGAGGGTCTTAACCTTTACTACAGCCCTTATGAGAAGGTAAAAGGTAGAAATAGTTTCCTGGTCAAGATGGCAACTTAACAATGTACACATTTTAGTTTGTCCTCCAGAACAACTACTGAATAACCAGGAACAGTACAGAACAGCTCCTGGGGCCACGTCAGTGATTGGACACACAACATACCCCAGTCTGGACTGGCTGGACCAGCTGCGAGCACACCCAGAACTGTGAGTTACCAAAGCTGCAGTGGCCAGTGCCCCTCCCCCACAGACTGCTTCCCAGAAGGGAAAGGAAAGAGACTTCACCAGCAGCAGGGGCTGAGCCCAACCAAACACCAATTGTGGAATTAATTAACAAATTCTGACTACTAAAAATAGGCCCCTAGCTCAGTGAACTTGGTCAAAGTGGTGGTTGCTCATTTTTGCCCTGGCGCAAAGGGGGCAGGGCTGATGGAAAAAGAAGGGAACAGAGGTTTTTGTGGCTGTCTTTCTACAAAGGCTTGACTACCTTTGAATATAGCGGCAGGACATCTCAGGCTGCAACTGCCCCAGGCATAGGCGGAAGCACACTCATTTGGGGGCTTGTCTGGAGCCTGTGCATTCCCCAGGGGAGGGGTGAAGCCCAACTCAGGTGTAATCCCTACCTCAAGGAATTCAGACCCCCAGGGTTTGGAAATTTGAAGCCATTAAAACCAGCCTACAACCTCTCCTCTGTCTCCACCACACCCCCAGCAGGGAGAGTCCACCAAAGTGAAAGGTACTGCATCATCTTATGCTGGTGGGACCTGCAGGCAAACAAGCACCACATACTGGGCAGGATAAGAAAATCAGAGTCCAGAGACATCAAAGGAAAGTCTTTCAACCTGGTGGGTCTCACCCTTAAGGAAAACCGACGCAGGTGACTCTTTCCTCCTGATAGGAGGCCAGTTTGGTCTGGGAAAATCTGGCTGGGGTCTATAATACCTAAGTAGACCCTCCTAAGCATAGGGGGAGAAAGGCACCATACAAGCAGGGCAAGAAACAAGGAAACAAGAACTGAAAAATTCTCCTCTGTTAAACAAAACTTAAGTTAAAGGTCCAGATAAAGCTGACCTGAATGTCAAAGAACAGATAGACAACAAATTTACCCAGTAAGAAAACCCTAGGTAAAAGAAGTGAAAGCAATCTCTATTTTTTTTCTTTTTTTTTTTACATGGGCAGGCACCGGGAATCGAACCCGGGTCCTTGGGCATGGCAGGCAAGCACTCTTACCTGCTGAGCCACTGTGGCCCGCCCAAACATCATCATCATCATTATTATTATTATTATTTTGACATGGGCAGGCACCAGGAATCAAACCTGGGTCCTCGGGCATAGCAGGCAAGCACTCTTACCTGCTGAGCCACCGTGGCCTGCCCATTTATTTTTTTACATGGGCAGACACCGGGAATCGAACCCGGGTCCTCGGGCATGGCAGGCAAGCACTCTTACCTTCTGAGCCACCATGGCCCGCAGCAATCTCTAGAATAAACTAATTAAGGTAATTAAATGACTAGACACCAGCAAAAAATAATAAATCACACTAGGAAAATTGAAGATATGGCCCAGTCAAAGGAACAAATGAACAATTCAAATGACATACGGGAGCTGAAACAATTAATTCAGAATATATGAACAGACATGGAAAACCTCATCAAAAACCAAATTAATGAATTGAGGGAGGATATAAAGAAGACAAGGAATGAACAAGAAGAAATTGAAAGTCTGAAAAAAACAAATCACAGAACTTATGCGAATGAAAGGTAAGGTAGAAGAGATGAAAAAAACAATGGAAACCTACAATGGTAGATTTTGAGAGACAGAACATAGGATTAGTGAACTGGAGGACAGAACATCTGAAATCCAGCAAGAAAATGAAAATATATGGAAAAATATGAGCAGGGACTCAGGGAATTGAATGATAATATGAAGCGCACAAATATACGTGTTGTGGGTATCCCAGAAGGAGAAGAGAAGGGAAAAGGAGGAGAAAAACTAATGGAGGAAATTATCACTGAAAATTTCCCAACTCTTATGAAAGACTTAAAATTACAGATCCAAGAAGTGCAGCATACCCCAAAGAGAATAGATCCAAATAGACATACTCCAAGACACTTACTAATCAGAATTTCAGAGGTCAATAGAAAAGCAATGCATCACCTACAAGAAAAGCCCAATAAGACTATGTGTAGATTTCTCAGCAGAAACCATGGAGGCAAGAAGACAGTGGGATGATATATTCAAATTATTAAAAGAAAAAAGCTGCCAACCAAGAATTCTATACCCAGCAAAATTGTCCTTCAAAAATGAGGGAGAAATTAAAACATTTTCAGTCAAAATATCACTGAGAGAATTTGTGACCAAGAGACCAGCTCTGCAATAAATACTAAAGGGAACACTAGAGACAGATACAAAAAGACAGAAGAGAGAGATGTGGAGAAGAGTGTAGAAAGGAAGACTATGAGTAAAGGTAAAAAGAAGAAAAACTAGATGTGACATATAAAATCCAGAAAGTAAAATAGTAGAAGAAAGTACTACCCATGCAGTAATAACACTGAATGTTAGTGGATTAAACTCCCCAAGCAAAAGACAGAGTCTGGCAGAATGGATTAGAAAACAGGACCCATCTATATGCTGTCTCTACTCGAAGGACATGAGGGCAAGGACACAAACAGACATTTGCACACCAATGTTTATAGCAGCATTATTTACAATTACCAAGAGATGGAAACAGCCAAAATGTCCATCAACAGGTGATTGGCTAAACAAACTGTGGCATATACATAAGATGGAATATTATGCAGCTGTAAGACAGAATAAAGTTATAAAGTATATAACAACATGAATGTTGTTAGGACATTATGCTGAGTGTGATTAGCCAGAAACAAAAGAACAAATACTGTATGGTCTCACTGATATGAACTGACATTAGTGAATAAACTTGGACTATTCTTGAGGTTTGTTCATATGAAACTTGACCCTACAGGGGATAGGTCAAGCCTACTTAAAATTAGGCCTAAGAGTCACCCTCAAGAGAACCTCTTTTGTTGCTCAGATGTGGTCTCTCTCTCCAGCCAACACAGCAAGCAAACTGGCCGCCTTCCCCATCTACATGGGACATGACTCCCAGGGGTGTGGATCTTCCTGGCAACATGGGACAGAAATCCCAGAATGAGCTGAGATTCAGCATCAAGGGATTGAGAAAAACTCTAGAATAAGCTGAGACCCAGCATCAAGGGATTGAGAAAATCTTCTCGACCAAAAGGGGGAAGAGTGAAATGAGACAAAGTGGCAATGGCTGAGAGATTCCAAACAGAGTTGAGAGGTTATCCTGGAGGTTATTCTTATAATGCATATTCTTATGCATTAAGTAGATATCACCTTTTTATCCAAGATGTAATAGAGAGGCTGGAGGGAACTGCCTAAAAATGTAGAACTGTATTCCAGTAGCCATGTTTCTTGATGATGATTGTATAATGATATAGCTTTCACAATGTGACTGATTGTGAAAACCTTGTGTCTGATGCTCCTTTTATCTACTTTGTTGACAGATGAGTAGAACATATGGAATAAAAATAAATAATAGGGGGAACAAATGTTAAAATAAATTTAGTTTAAAATGCTAGTGATCAATGAAAGGGAGGGTTAAGGAGTACAGTATGGAATTTTTTTTTCTTTCTGTTTTCGTTTTATTTTTCTGTTGTCTTTTTATTTCTTTTTCTGAATTGATGCAAATGTTCTGGGAATTGATCAGGGTGATGAATATGCAACTATGTAATGATATTGTGAACTGCTGAGTACATGTGTAGAGTGGAATGAGCATGTGTTGGGAATGTTTGTGTTTCTTGTAACTTTTTTTTAATTAATAAAAAAATTTTAAAAAAGAAGTAGAAATAAAGTGAGAGAAAGCTTAAGAGAAATGCCCAGGAGATGCTAACAGAGGGTGCTCAGACTCTCAGAGACATGACCACTGGAATCAAAAGCCAAAGATAGTGGAATCCAGGACCGAAGGAGCAGGAGATGGGGGCCATGTGTCTTCCCCAGTGACAGAGGAACCACCGGTGCCAGTATCCTTTCCTCTTGATTCCTGATTTTGGACATATGCATAGTCTTAGAACTGTAAATTTGTAAACGAATAAATCCTCATTGTAAAACCAACCCACTTCTGGTATATTGCATTCTGGTAGCTTTAGCAAACTGAAACAGTACCTTTCTTATAATTGATGAGAAGGTGTTAAAATGATACAACTAACAATCATTTATAGTGCATTAGATATATTATTCTCCACATACTACTTTATTATTTACAGCTTGTATTAGTGTCAAACATTTGTGATACTTCACAAAAGAACACTCCTATGCTTGTCCTACTAATTATAGTCCACCATATATAATAGCATTCACTCTGCTATTCAGTCTCATATTTCATCTTCTAATTTTTGTTCTGGTAACATATATAACCTAATTTTCATTCTAGTAACACAAACAACCTAAAGTTTCTCCTTTTAGCCACATTCACCTATAATGCAATGCCATTAATTACACTTGCACCACCCATTACCAAACCGTTACACTCAACTTAAATAGATATTCTATATAAATGAAGTATTAGCTACCCCTTTCTTCCCACAATCAATCCCTGGTAACCTATGATCTAGATTCTAATAGTTTGCTTATCATTATTATTTGCTCATATCACATATGTCATGCAATATTTGTCTTTTTTGTCATATTATTTCCCTCAGCATAATATCCTCAAGCTTCTTCCATGTTGTGGCATGCATCAGACGGAATTCCTTTTTACAACTGAATAATTTTGCATCATATGTCTGTATCAGGTGTGTTTACCCATTCTTTGATTGATGGACACTGTTTGCTTCCAACTGTGAATAATGCTGTTCTGAGCATCAGTGCTCAAATACTTATTTGAGTCCCTGCTTTCAATTCTTCTGGGTATATACTTTGAAGCCCAAGAGCTGGGTCATACAGTAATCATATACTTAGCTCTATGAGGAAATGCCAAACTGCCTTCCATAGTCACTGTACCAATTGACACCTCCATCGTTCTTATTTCTTCACATCCTCCCCAACTCTTGGAATTATTGTTTTTTTAAGAGTAGCCATTCTAGAGTGTGTGAAATGATCACATTGTGGTTTTGATGTGCATTTCTTTAGTAACTCATGTTGTTGAGCATCTTTGTATAGACTTTTTAATCATTTGTATCACCCCTTTGAAGAAATGTGTATTCAAATATTTTGCTCATTTGTAATATCAGACTGCTTGTCTTTTATTGTTGAGTTGCAGGAATTCTTTATACATTCTGGATATTAAATATTTATTGGATGTGTGGTTTCCAAATATTTTCTCCCATTGAGTAAGCTGTCTGTTCACTTTTGTGATTAAGTCCTGTGAGGCAAAAAGACTTTAATTTTTTCTTTCATTGCCTGTGCTTTGGATGGAAAGTCAATGAAACAATTGCCTAACACAAAATCCTGAATATGCTGCCTTATATATTCCTCTAGAAGTTTTGTTTTACTAGTTCTGATAGTTAGGCCTTTAACTCATTTTGAGTTAATTTCTTTGTATGGTTTGAGATATGGATCCTTTTTCATTCTTCTCTATATTGATAAAAAGCTCTCTCAGTACCATTTATTGACAATTCAATGATTGGCTTCTCCATTTCTGCAAATAAGCTGTTGGAATTTTGATTGGTATTGCATTGAATAGGTAAATCATTCTGGGTAGAATTGACATTTTCACAATAGTTAGTCTTACAATCCATGGACATATAATGTCCGTCCATTTATTTACATCTTCTTTGATTTCTTTTAGCAACACTTATAGTTTTTTGCATACAAGTCCTTTATATCACTGGTTATATTTATTCACAGATATTTTAATAGTTTATTTGCTACTGTAAAAAGAAGGTTTTTTTGAATCTTACTTGACTTGCTCATTACTAGTGCCTAGAAACAGTACAGATTTATGTGTAGACATTGTACCCTGTCTTTGCTGAATTCATTTATTAGCTCTGGTAATTTTGCGGCAGCTTTTTAGGACTTTCTATAGATACGATCATGTAATCTGAAAATAGTGAAATTCTTACTCCTTCCTTTCAAATTTGTATACCTTTTATTTATTTTTCTTGCCCAGAAATTCCAGAAACATGTTGAGTAACAGTGATGACAGTGGGCGTCTTTGTCTTGTTTCATATTTTAGTGGAAATTCTTTCAGTCTTTCCCCATTGAGTATGATGTTTGCTGTGGGTATTTCCTTAATGCACTTTCTTGGATTGAGGAAGTTTCCTATCATCTGAAAATTTAAATTTTCCTTTTTAACAAGAAAGGATCCTGTGTTTTTTCCCTCAGCATTTTGCTAACATGATGTGTTACATTATTTGATTTTCTTGCATTGAATCACCATTGTATTCCTGGGAGAAAACCCACTTGATCATGGTGCATTTACCTTTTCATGTGCTGTTGGATTCAATTTGTGAGTATTGTGTAGAGGATTTTGGTATCTATATTCAGAAGAAAAATTCATAGGTAATTTTAATTTTTTGTACTGTTTTATCTGGCTTTATTATTCGGGTGATGTTCGCCTCACAACATGAGTTAAGAGATGTTCCCTCCTCTCAATTATTTGGAAGGGTTTGAGCAGGATTGGTATTAACTCTTCTTAAAATGATTGATAGAGTTCACCTGTGTAGGCTCTCATTGCTGGAACAATTATGATGACTAATTCTGTCTCTTTATTTTTATTGGGTCTATTGGATTCTTCCCTTTCTTCAGCTGTCAGTGTGGGCTGTTCTTGTGGTTCTAGGTGTTGGTCCATTCCACCTAGCTTTTCTACAGATTGTGTAGTTTGTGTGGAAAGTAGTTGGATTCCATCCAGATAACTGTCTGTTTGGTTTGAGAAGGAACACATGGATAATTCACTTTGCAGGACATCATTTTCCAATCAAAAACAACAAAGCGAAGATGCATCCTGTGGCCTGAATAGAACTTCAATAGTGCGCAATTTTTCATATTAATATATGAAAAGCAAAATTTGTTTTTTTCTTTGATTTCTTTTAGTACAATTCAGATGCATTCATATGAATGAACATTTTTAAGAATATTTTTTATTCTTAGAACGTATTTTTTAAGAATATGTGCAAACATTAAGACATATGTCAATAAAATTAAGGCACTGCAGGGAGAAATGGAAGGGAGTAAGAGTTTAAAAAAGGTTTAAGAATAATATATAAATAAGCAGAAATCAGTGAATTCAGGGGCCATACACAAATTTTACTGTCTATTATGATGTGCAATATCAGTAAACCCCATCGGTGTAACTGAACACGTTCATGGGCTAAAGGATTGAACCTGAATCACCTTGATAAAAGCTCAGAAATCATTTTCTGTCACTCAACATCCATTTATGATGGAAGCATGGACCACACTGATGTAGAGAAGGAAGCTCCCATGCCTGGTGAAATGATCTACTCCACCCATAAAGAAATCTAGGGAACTATTTCCTTTATATTTGAGCATGCAATGAGGATGCCAACATTGACCATGACAGCAGTCCCAGACAGTGAAAAAGATAAACAAAGAAATCAGTATTAGAAAGATCAAAGCAGAAAAGGTCTGTATTTGAAATCATAGGAACAGTAATTATAAAGCAAATGATAGTGGAGAACATAACATCAAAATACAAAATTAACATCATTCCCCAAGAGCTATAAAAATAAGACATTCGTTAACTTTAAATAAGAGGGCTTATACAATTCCATGTGGAAAAGAAAAAATCTATTGGTTTTAACTCATCTAAGAATGAGTTTACAAGCTCTTTATGTAAAAAGATAATACCTTAACAAGGGCCTGAACAAATAAATCAACAAGCATACTAGTTTTATGGTTAGACTAACCTTCCAGTTTAAAATTTCAATGATCAAATAATGAACATACATATTAATGTTACTTTGGATCACACTATAAGGGGCATAGTTGTTACAGCATGTTTTAACAGACTATGGTTGAAAAGTATTCCTTAGGTAGCTAAGAAAATATTTAAAAAGAAGTTGTGAGATATTCTGGCAGAAATGAAAACATTTTGCAAAGCCTCAATATATGTTCAGTTTTGTATTGGCACAGAACAAGCTAGCAGACTGATGGGATATTGTAAACCAGCTAAGTGCATGTACTAACTTGCTATAAGATGAGGAAGTGCTCTAAATCATAGGAATATATTGATATTCCATAAGTGCCATAATGTGAGGAAAGTAAGCTCACTATAAAGAAGAAAAGGAAATTAAATACCTTACTGAGATAATATTTTTAAAAGTAAACTTCATATGTATTCCATATCATTTCAAAGATATAGGAGATTATATGTATTTCCTCAAGAAAATAAACAACATCCTGATTTCTTAAACAACATCCTGATCACAATGAAAATATAGGTGGATGTTTTTCTTTCCTCCACGTAAAGAAGTATTTTTAAAACAGCACCACAATCACAAACAAAAGTGAAGAAAATAATGTTCTAGGTTCAACAAAGGACAAATAAATAAAAACAACATCCTTGACTAAAGGAAGAAAAAATTTTTTATCCTATAGAAACAAAACACAAATGTTTGCAGTCACAAAATGTTTCAGAAAGTCAACAGGATATAGGAAATCCATAAAATTTTTTAAATATTATTACTAAATTGTCAAGAATAAAATAAATCAGGAAAGTAAAAAATACACATAAATAGATATTCTGTCTCATTAGATATAAATGGAATTCAAATTTAAAGAACAATGATGCACACCTTTCATATTTACTGATAGAAAAATAACAGAGTTCCGGAGAAGATGATGGCTTAGTAAGACGCGCGGGTCTTAGTTCCTTCTCCAGAAAAGCAACTAAAGAAACAGAAACAATACGAAACAGCTCCTGGAGTCACGACAGAGACCAAAAAGACAGCGTACCCCATTCTGGAATGGCCGAACAGGGAGGGAGAATCCGCTGCGGTGAGATACCCGAGGGGCGCGCGTTTTCCTGGCCGGGGCGGCTGGCGACTGGGGTCCCTTCCACGCACGTGGCTCCCCGGTTTGACTGGGAACGTTGGATAGCGGGGCCCTCCCATCACGCTTGGCGTCTCAGGCCAGCTGGGCAATTTGGACCGGCACCCCCCCAAGCCGCGGCGGCCAGCGACCCCCGCCTCCACGCACGGTTTCCCGGGCCGACTGCCCCACAGACAGACGAGCGCCACCTACTGGGCAGGAAAAGAAAAACAGCCCAGAGATTTCACAGAAAAACCTTTCAACCAGCTGGGTCCCACACCCAGGGAAATCTGAGCAAATGCCCAGACACCAGCAGAAAATAATGGATGACGCTCGGAAAATTGAAGATATGGCCCAGTCAAAGGAACAAACCAATAGTTCAAATGAGATACAGGAGCTGAGACAACTAATGCTGAATATACGAACAGAAATGGAAAAACTCTTCAAAAACCAAATCAATAAATTGAGGGAGGACATGAAGAAGACATGGGCTGAACAAAAAGAAGGAATAGAAAATCTGAAAAAACAAATCACAGAACTTATGGGAGTGAAGGACAAAGAAGAAAAAATGGAAAAAACAATGGATACCTACAATGGTAGATCTAAAGAGACAGAAGCTACAATTAGTGAACTGGAGGATGGAACATCTGAATTCCAAAAAGAAACAGAAACTATAGGGAAAAGAATGGAAAAACTTGAGCAGGGGATCAGGGAACTGAATGACAATATGAAGCGCACAAATATACGTGTTGTGGGTGTCCCAGAAGGAGAAGAGAAGGGAAAAGGAGGAGAAAAACTAATGGAAGAAATTATCACTGAAAATTTCCCAACTCTTATGAAAGACCTAAATTTACAGATCCAAGAAGTGCAGCGCACCCCAAAGAGAATAGACCCAAATAGGCGTTCTCCAAGACATTTACTAGTTAGAATGTCAGAGGTCAAAGAGAAAGAGAGGATCTTGAAAGCAGCAAGAGAAAAACAATCTGTCACATACAAGGGAAACCCAATAAGACTATGTGTAGATTTCTCAGCAGAAACCATGGAAGCTAGAAGACAGTGGGATGATATATTTAAATTACTAAAAGAGAAAAACTGCCAACCAAGACTACTATATCCAGCAAAATTGTCCTTCAAAAATGAAGGAGAAATTAAAACATTTATAGACAAAAAGTCACTGAGAGAATTTGTGACCAAGAGACCAGCTCTGCAAGAAATACTAAAGGGAGCACTAGAGTCAGATACGAAAAGACAGAAGAGAGAGGTATGGAGTAAAGTGTAGAAAGAAGGAAAATCAGATATGATATATATAATACAAAAGCCAAAATGATAGAGGAAAATATTATCCAAACAGTAATAACACTAAAAGTTAATGGACTGAATTTCCCAATCAAAAGACATAGAATGGCAGAATGGATTACGACCCAGCAATACCACTGCTAGGTATCTACTCAAAGGACTTAAGGGCAAAGACACAGACGGACATTTGCACACCAGTGTTTATAGCAGCATTATCTACAATTGCAAAGAGATGGAAACAGCCAAAATGTCCATCAACAGAAGAGTGGCTAAACAAACTGTGGCATATACCTACGATGGAATATTTTGCAGCTTTAAGACAGACTAAACTTATGAAGCATGTAATAACATGGATGGACCTAGAGAACATTATGCTGAGTGAGTCTAGCCCAAAACTAAAGGACAAATACTGTATGGTCCCACTGATGTGAACAGACATTCGAGAATAAATCTGGAATATGTCCTTGATATCAGAGTCCAGCAGGAGGTAGAAACAGGGTAAGATAATGGCCAATTGGAGTTGAAGGGATACAGACGGTGTAACAGGACTAGATACAAAAACTCAAAAATGGACAGCACAATAATACCTAAGTGTAATGTAACTAGGTTGGAACACTGAATGAAGCTGCACCTGAAATATGGTTTTTTGTTTGTTTGTTGGTGTGTTTGTATCTTTTGTTTTTGTTTTTTTTCTTTTTCCTTTTTATATATATATTTTTTATTAGTATTATTATTTTAATTCTCTTCTCTATGTTAACATTCTATATCTTTTTCTGCTGTTTTGCTAGTTCTTTTCCTAAATCGATGCAAATGTACTAAGAAATGATGATCATACATCTATGTGATGATACTAAGAATTACTGAGTGCATGTGTAGAATGGAATGATTTCTAAATGTTGTGTTGATTTCTTTTCTTTTTTTTGATTAATAAAAAAATTAAAAAAAAAAAGAAAAATAACAGAAAGATAACAATGCTGGCAGGTTGTGGAGAAAACAGATCATAGGTTATAAACTTGTTCAGTCATTTTGGAGTGAATTTGGCAGCATTTTTGTGAAACTGAATCTACTCACAGATTCCGATGTAGTATTTTATAGGAAATAACAACTGAAAGACATTTCATTAAGACACTTAAGGAGTCAGGTATGATAACTTTTTGGTAGTACAATTTCTTGGAATAAAAGAGATGGTGGAAAAAATGGTTACAAATCATGGAGAAAGGAGAAGATGGTAGATGTAAACAAATAACTGCAATGTAGGTGTCTCAGAGAAATACTAAGATGTCAGATACCAGCATAGAAAGATCTCAAAAACTATAATGTTGAGATTCTGGAAAGATTATGAAGAGAATGGGATTATAGTATGGTGTTTTGTGTAGAAAATACATGTGAAGAAGAAGACTTCTCCATCCAGGTGGAATGAAGTAGTTGGTGGCAGATGAACTCTTCCACAACAAATAGCTAGAAAATCAGATAAAATAGACCGACTACCTGTTTTCTGCAGATAAATGCAGCTAAGGCAAGATATATCTAATGAAGTAAGCTGGGAAAATTTTCCCTGGGGGGTATTTTCCTATCCTGGCTGCAGCCAAGAGGTTTTACATCTACAAAACACTTTATATTCACAGATTTTTGAGGGACATGTTAGCGACCTTACTGGACTTTGCCATCAGGAAGTTTTTCAAAGTTTAGGGTTCATGGGTTAGAGCTTTTTACTCAACGTGGGATTCCCTGGAAAGTAGAGTGAAATGTCCAGTATCCTTAAGACAGTAAAAATATTAGAGTTTGGGACCTGCATGGAAAGAGCCACAAAGTATGCAGAAGATTTTCAGCTTGGAGTGTTGCGGGTCAAAGAGAAGAAACTGACCATTCTCTAATTTACTGCAGAAGATATTATCATCTTTAACTTCTCGAACTTTTAAAATATGTTGTTTGAAATTCAATCTAAAATGGACAGGCACTCCAGAAGACATATGACCAAAACAAAAAAGGAAAAAAATCATACAATAGAAACATATCTAGAGAAGGTTGAGCCAGAGAGGGTGAAAAATATTTTGCAATTGTTCCATTCAATTAACTAGAGGGAAAAAAAGATGAAGGGAATGGATGAAAATATAGAGAATTAAAACAGACTGGGAATCTATTTTTAAAAATCAGCTTCCTACCTTCTGAGTAGGGGACACACATTTACAGCACCATCCTCATGGTGCCAGCTTTCTACTGCCAATGTACTCATGAAAAGTTTACCTATAACTGACCTTTGAGAATTTTGATCTAGTGTTTCCAAAGCATGTGCTGATTTGGGGACCTGGGGAATCTCAGACAGACAACCGGATCTTAATGTTCTCAAGTCTTCTGCCCTGCATATGAGCCACCAAGTGGTGATGCAGCTCTCCAGCTCTTCATTCTAAGGTTGTTCCCACTCACCAATTTTTAGGGAAGTTAAGTTTCCAGTTTCTGAAATCAGCTCAGCAAAGGGAGTCCTTCTGACTTAAATGACTGGATCCGGAGGTTAACCATTCCACTGCTAGAAGCTCATCTTCTTTCTTTACCAAAGTTTCAATCTATGGTCCTATGATTTAGATTTAACACTGCTTCCTAGTAACCATTCTGCATGATTCCTAAGATCTTCCATCCTTGCCAGGGAGATTCTTGCATGTGATCTTTGTATTTTCTCTCCCTACAGCACCTGCTCAGTCTGCTCCAAAGCCCCAATCCCTACTAGCCAGCTCTAACCACCACCAGGAAACAGGGGTTGGCTCAGGGCAACACTTGTGCTTTTGCACATTCAAGGAGAACTATTTTTCAAAACATATTATATTGTGAAATATAACATATGTGCAAAGAAGCGATAAATTTCAAAGTACAGTTTAGCAATCATATATAGAGCAAATATCAAACTATGGTATGGGATCTATTTTAAACCCTACTCAGAAAAAAATTGCACAATGTAAGAATGTGTGCCATAGGGTCTTGCTTACTTCTATCTTATGGGCCATGGTCTTGTGACTGAGTGTGCCTGAATTCTGAAGATAAACCCAACTGGAATGGTAAAAGTGCTCTTGTCTGGGGACTTAGTTGCTTTCACAACTTCCAAATGGTCATAATCCACATGTGTAAGATGGAAATAAAGCAGATACATCACCAGGGTGTGGAACATTCATACTCGATGGTTATGTTCCTTTCATATCACACTCCTTTTCCTGACTTTAAATTCAGAAAGGCCAACTAAAGATAACTGAGAGATATGTTTGAAGAAGTCTAAGGCATTAGAGACCTCCAAGAGTTGAGGAAACAACATAGTCCAAAATTATATTTTCCTCTCATATGGATAACCATTAGAAGTGATGAAAATCTGCCCATGGTGTTCATCTACACCTATCAGAGATGCAAGATCTATCAACATAATTCTCTGATGATGGTGCTGGTTATGGTAGATAAAAATGAAAGACTAAAGTATTGGACAGAAGTTGCGCATGGAGGAAGCATAATGAACCATGTTACAGCCTTAAAGATTGGAAATAAAAATTGTAGTAGAAGGGCACAATTTTCTCTCATGCAGATGAATCTTTGGCTGCAGAGGGAGGAGGATGCCATTTTGACCCTGCTCTTCTGAAATCCTATCACTTCCTATTCTCATTCCCTAGAAGATCTTTGACAATGATGTACTTCCATCTTTCCAAGATATACCTGGCATTTCCAATTGCCCCTTCTATTCACAGTGAGCCACTCACAGAGAGGATTTCCATCTCTCCACACTGAAGTCTGTATAACCACCCTCATCTGACCAGAAATTCAGGCTGCCACAAGGAACTGCTAATGCAAAAACTAAGTGTCTCCATTGCCACCTACATGCTACTGGTTGATTGATTTTCCCTTGGTTGTATCTTCTTCACTAGGAAGAATCACAGAGGAGTTCTCTTCTTCAGACAAAAAGAATCAGAGCAGGAGAAAAAGAAGAGAGGAAGAGTTGTTTCCTGGTCAGCCCCTGGTGGCTTTGCTTCCCTGGGAGGTTTTCTTTCTCACTTCTTTCTACTTCATTTATTTTAAAACAGTTTTTACTGGGAGGTAATGCTTTCAGTTTCATATTCTCAGAACTGCTATGGGTTCCAGAATATGCTGGTCACTTTGCCAGAGCTGGCCAGCTATCTGCTGGCCTGTCATGGGGTTCTTACCTCGTGGAGCATTTCTTGATTTTTCTCCAAGTACTTGATTGGAGACTGTGTTCTGGGGCCAGATACAGCCTTGACTCTCAGATTCTGTCTGCCAATAAACTGTTGCTATGAAGCAAGCAATCATAATGTAAACACAACACATGCCTCATTACATATTTCTTTCTACTTCATTTATTTTAAAACAGTTTTTACTGGGAGGTAATGCTTTCAGTTTCATATTCTCAGAACTGCTATGGGTTCCAGAATATGCTGGTCACTTTGCCAGAGCTGGCCAGCTATCTGCTGGCCTGTCATGGGGTTCTTACCTCGTGGAGCATTTCTTGATTTTTCTCCAAGTACTTGATTGGAGACTGTGTTCTGGGGCCAGATACAGCCTTGACTCTCAGATTCCGTCTGCCAATAAACTGTTGCTATGAAGCAAGCAATCATAATGTAAACACAACACATGCCTCATTACATTATTTCTTTTTAAAGTGACTCTCTCTTACTCTATTTTGGTCCAGCAGAGTCCTGTACACACTTAGGTTCACCTAATAACTCGAGAGTGGTGGCGTTGTAAGCAGTGTTTGCCTTCCTAGGCTCCAAGGTAAATGGCATCCATTGTAGTATGCGTTTGCTCCCCTCATCCAAATGCTGCCATACAAAAGTCCACCCTACACAAATGTTTACTGAAAAAGAAAAATCAAAATAGGGTTTGGAATCCAGATTTTAAACATTCTTTCTGTGTGATTGTGGGTGAGTGACATTAAGAGAGTCTCAGTTACTTAGATTAATCCTGTTAATTTACTGAGAACTGTAAGAACTGTGAGGTGTATGAGCAAGACTTGCATGAAGCCATTCCTGCTGACTTTGAAGTTTAGCAATGTTGATTTCCACATCATTTATCATTGTCTTCTCACTCTCCCAACCAACATTTCATGTCCATGGTTCCATTCTCCCTCTGCAACTGTAAAAAACAGTAGCAAAATCTGAAAGAAGCAAATCTGAAGTTTTCAGGAAATAGGATAAAAATCATAGGAGTTGAAAAGGCACAAAGTAAAAAGTAAGACTGTAATTGTGCTTTTCAAACTTCCCAACAATCCTGGTATGTGAATGATAGTTCTGGTTGCTTGTAGATCCAGTGATCTACAAGGAAAAAATGACATTCTTAGGTCATGAAGAATGCCACAACCTTACTACTAAGTTGTTTATCTGAGCCTTCCTCATTTCTCAAACCTTGACCATCAGACAGCTAACAGTTATCTCAGGGATTCTCCTTTTTCTCCGCTTGCAACTGACTGAGTTGTTGGGAACAGGAGAAAATGCTGGTTGAGTTTTCACATTTTTCTTGGAAATGCATTAGATTCTTATTCATGCATGGTTGTTCAGCTTCACACTGAGAAGAGAGACAGGAATTAACTTCTACCTGTCCTCTCTACAGCCTTTTATCTGTTGCATATGAGGCATAAATTCAGGTCTCATTCAGTCTTTCTCCCTGTGGCAACCACATGAGCAAAGAAGACATGAATTTTAGGAGAAAAGACAAGAACAGAGCAGAAGATTTCATGAGCTCTCAGAGAGTTTGTCTCCCAGACCCCAGACTTTCTGTTCATGCATCAACAAATTTCAGAACTGATCATGACACTGAAGAATTCTATTCTCCAAGGAATTGGTGAGTAATAAAATATTTATGAGTATAGGGAAGTCAATTGGAGCCAGCAGTTTGGAAGTTAGGAAGCTATGATGACAGGAGAGTAGGATAACTCATTTATGGTTTTACTAAAACACCCAAATTATGGAAGATCTTAACCAAGCATTTTGATATGTTTATGCAGTGATATTCATAATTTTTTGCCTTCCTTTTGTGCCTCCATCTCTATGTATAAGAATATATGTTATGGAGTTTATTCCATCTCAAATTTAGGTTATTCTATAGTCTTATATTCATATGTCTCCCCACCCAATTATGAAGAGACACATTCTGCATTCCAATTCTGCAAAGTTCTACCATTTTGTTTCATGTTGGAGATGATTCCTGTATGACTCTCTTCACTTTTGTTTGACCAGGTGTATTTCCAAGACCACATGATATCTGAGGCCAGTGTATACAGAGCAGGAGAGCTCATTGCTCTTTCAGGAGCTCATGTTACCATAAAATGTGTGTGTCAGTTTCCACATTGAGTAACATGAAAATTCAATGGAATGATCACAGATCCAAAGGTAAGAAATAAATTCTTAAAGGTCTGTAACCATAATGTTCCCATTGCATTAATCAGATTAATTATGTTATAATTAATCAATTATAAAAGGAATATCATAAAGGTATGAATAGAGGAATCAGAAATGGATGCAACAAAAGTAGGAACTTTTGGACAAAAAAAATGTTGGTCTCATAATAAGACCATGAACTATGAACAATGGTGAATGGATAGAAAAATGAAGAAAGCCTGTGGTATTTATGAAGAAAATTAGTGCTTCACATGATGAAGGGGTATCTGAATCAGTGTATGTAGGATTTTGGAGGTTTAAGCACTCCAGCTCTACATATCTAAACGTTATAGTGAAATAGAAAATTATACTTTCCAGTTATAGAAAAAGGTAGTGGCAAGGAAAATGTTTCTGCTGCCATTAAACTACTGATGTGCATTTACCTCTTGGAATAGCCATAAGTGTGTGATATGTAGGAAAGGCAAAATTTCAAGGGGAAGAACTTGGGTGAACTCCAAAAGCTGATGCTTTAGTTCAGGAAAATATGGCAATTTTAAGGAAAGGAAAATATCTTTTCTGAGAAGTTACTTATGAATCAACAAGAGACAATACACATCAGTAGCTGGCTGTAAGCCCAAAAGTCTTGGGCACCTCTAGAGGATGTAAAAATAAAGGAAAGTAAAGGACGTGGCCAGGATTCAAGAGGTAGCAGACTTTCCTCCACTTGGATAATGTAGAGGACATGGGACACCTCGATGTGGGAGTTTGCAAGATTTATTTGAAATTAATGATGCATACTTTGAGACTGACCCCATACTTTGTTGCCCAGGATACTAATACTGGGTCTCAACCCAAGATATTTATCACCAAGACTATGTCTTTGATTTTTCATAGTACTCCTTCAAGGAAAACCTCAACATAACTTAAAATGAGAATATAGTGTTTCTTTAAAATTCCTTTGGTAGAAGACACTTAAACTTGACCTTCCATGAAACCATTTGTTGTTGATCAGTGTGTATAGGGCTGAGTAAACTCCTGTCTTGCCTTGTCTGAATACCGGTCTATGATCAGTGATCCCAACATTCCTGGTTCCAGAATGTGAGAAAACACCTGTATGGCACGTTGTTCTACCATAAGATTGTGTATGTTATATCCTTTGTACCTTACTCATGGTAGAAGAATAAGTTTTATTTCATTAGAAACTATAAAACAGACCCAAATTGTTTTGGTCAAATACAGATATTAGACACATCATATAAGAAGTACATAAGCTTTCCTTGACAGTTTTAGCTGGAATCCATGAACCATAAACCTGACCTCGGGCCACTATTCTCCATGGTCAAAGGAAGATGAATGCAGGAGGGAACCATCTGGTCTGGAATGACTACATGACTTGTCTACACTTCCTGCCTCTACTGATGGTAAGTGTCCCCATGTGACTTTATTGTAGCTTATGGAGAGTGATCAGAAATGAACTGCTCTACAGCACAAAATGTTTTATGCAGAACTTATCATAGTGACACCTCATATTAAAAATGGAAAGTCTAGGGTGGGCCACAGTGGCTCAGCAGGCAGAGCTCTCACCTGCCATGCTGGAGACACAGGTTGAATTCCTGGTACTTGCCCATGCAAAAAAAAAAAAACGAATATTTTGTATGAGATATTTAAGGTGGAGTAAGAAAGTCTAACATAAAATTAATTAGCATTTCTGAAGGATAAGAGAAAGAGAATGAAAGAAAAACTATATTTGGGTGATAATATTTGCAAATTTTACAGACTAGTTAAAGATGCTGCAATGCAGATTCAGATAATCTAATAAATACTAAATTCACACATTACTGGCAATACAAAAAGAAAAGTCAAAGTTAAATGATAAAACCTGGAGAGAGAAAAAGGGATCAAATGAGTGGCTTAGCAACAGCAAACATGGAAACTAGAATGTGAAAAACAAATGCAAAACAATTGATGTTCTAGTATTCTATACCTGAAAAAGATATCTTTTTATAATTAAAGTGAAATAACATATTTGTGAAGCAAATAAAAATCTAGATTGTTCATCAGTAGTGGATATTTCCTAAAAGAAATCATAAAGACTATATACATCTGACATATAAACAACTCCCATGTATGGGAGTGTAAAATGTCACAACAACTTTGGAGACAGTTCAGCAGTTTGACTAGCATGCCATACCCTACCCTACAATCTAGCAATTGCACTCCTTTTTATATTCCCAAAGGAGTTGAAAATTCCTGTGTATATATATCTCATAATGAGATTGCTGAATCATATGGCAATTCTGTACTCAGCTTCCTGAGGAAATACGAACCTGCCTACCCGAGTTGTTGATCAATTCTACCTCCACACCAACAGTGAATAAGTGTATCTTTCTCCACCTATTCTCCAGCACTTGGTAATTTTCTGTGATTTTTTTGTTGTTGTAATTGCCATTCTAGCAAGTGTGAGATGATATCTCATTATGGGTTTGATTTGTATTTCCCTTAAACAAGTGAAGTTGAGCATTTTCTCATATGTTTTTGATCCATTTGTAGTTCCTCTTGAGAAGAGTGTCTGTCCATGTCTTTCATCCATTTTTATTTAAGCTGTCTGTTTGTTGTTGAGTTGTGGGATCTCGTCATATATTCTGGATATTAAAAGCCATACAATATGTGGCTTCCAAATATTGTCTTCCATTGCATAGGCAGCCATTTTACTTTCCTGAGAAAATCTTCTGATACACAAAAGTGTTCAATTTTGAAGAGATCCCATTTATATTTCTTCCCATTATATTGGAGGAGGTAGAATTGTTCAACAACTCTGATAGGCAGTTTCGTATTTCCTCAGGAAGCTGAGTACAGAATTGCCATACGATCCAGCAATCTCATTACGATATATAAATACAAAGGAATGGAAGCCAGGGATGTAAACAGACATTTGCACATCAAGTTTTCTGGTAGCATTATTTATGATTGCCAAGAGATTGAAACAGCCCAAACATACAGCAGTGGGTGAGTGGATAAACAAACTGATACAGTAAGAGGTAAGAATAGAATAAAGTCATGAGTATGCAACAATTGGAATTTATATTTCTTCAATCATTGATTGTGCTTTGGGTGTAAGGTCTAGGAAACCAGTGCCTATCACAAGATCTTTGAGGTATTTCCCTACCTTTTCTCCTAAACATTTTATTTTCTTAGCTCTAATGTTTAGGTCTTTCATCCACTTGGAGTTTATTTTTTATTAAATGTGAGATAGGGCTTTTCTTTCATTCTTTTGGTTATGGATATCCAGTTCTTCAAACACCTTTTATTGAAGAGACTGCTCTGTCCCAGTTGGGTTGGCTTGACCACCTTATCAAAGATCAGTTGTCCATAGATATGTGGTTCTATTTCTGCATACTCAATTCAATACCATGGTCTGCATATCTATCTTTATGCCAATACTGTGCCGTTTAGACCACTATAACTATGTGATATATTTTAACATCAGGTGATTTGAGAACTCCCACTTCATTCCTCTTTCTCAAAACATTTTTAGCTCTTTGGGTCACATTGCTCTTCCAAATAAATTTGGCTATTGCTTTTTTCTATTTCTGCAAAGTAAATTGTTGGAATTTTAATTGGCACTGCACTGAATCAATAAATAAATTGGGATAGAATTGGCATCTTAACTATATTTATTTTTCTAAACCATTAACACAATGTGTACTTCCATTTATTTAGGTCTTCTTTGTCTCTTTTAGCAATTTCCTTTAGTTTTCTGTATATAAATCTTTTGTGGTTTTGCTGAAATTTATTCTTAAATATGTGATGCTTTTGGTTGCTATTGTAAATGGAATTTTTTTCTTGCTTTCCTCCTCAGATTGCTCATTACTAGTGTAAAGATACATTACTGATTTTTGCATGTTGTTCTTGTATCCTGCTGCTTTTCTGTGTTCATTTATTACTTCTAGTACATTTTGACACGTTTTAAAATATTTTTATTGATAAATCTTAACATACAAGCATTCTTAACATACAAACATTCCATACATGTTGTACAATTAATGGCTCACAATATCATCACATAGTTGTGTATTCATCAACATGATCATTTTTAGAACATTTACATCATTCCAGAAAAAGAAAGAACAAAAAATTCATCCAACCCATACCCCCTACCTCACCCTCTCATTAAACACTAGTATGTCGAGCTACCCAATTTATTTTAATCTTTGTCCCCCCATCATTTGTTTATTTTTATCCATATTTTTACTCATTTGTCCATACCATAGATAAGGGGAGGGTCAAATACAAAGTTTTCACAATCACACTGTCTCATTGAAAAAGCTATATCATTACACAATCACCTTCAAGTATGACACTACTGGAACACAGTTCTACAGTTTCAGGTAGCTCCTCTAGCCACTCCAATACACCATAAACTTAAGAGGGATATCCACATAATGCATGAGAATAACATTCAGGATAAACTCTCAACTCTGTTTGAAATCTCTCAGCCACTGACACTTTATTTTTTCTCATTGCTCTCTTCCTCTTCTGGTCAAGCAGTTTTTCTCAATCACTTTATGCTGGGTCCCCGCTCATCCTGAGATTTCTGTCCCACATTGCCAGGGAGATTTACCCTGCTATGAGTCATGTTCCTTTGGGGTGGGGGGAGGGGAGGGCAGTGAATTCACTTGTTACATTGGCGTAGTGAGAGAGGGCACATTTGAGGGTGACTTTTAGGCTTAATTTAAATGGTCTTAGCTTATCCTTTACAAGAATAAGTTTCATAGGGGAAAATCCCATGATCAAGGTCTCAGCCTATTGAATTGGTTGTCTCCAGTCCTTGTGAGAATATCAGAAATTCTCCAAATGGGAAAGTTGCATATTTCTTCCTTTCTCCCCAGTGCCCCAAGGGGACCTTGCAAATACTTCTTTATATTCACTGCCCAAATTACTCTGGGTTATATCAGGGCATCACACTAACCTGGACAAACCAACAAAGTCTCACACCCTATCCAAGATTCCATGTACTTATGGTGTTCAACTAAACTGACCATACAAGTCAAATTAGGAAATGCACTACCCAAAATATAAATTTTGCACCAAATAAACATCTTTCCCTTTGATCTCAGACAGAAATTGATGTTTTAAAATATGGACAATATCATCCTTTACCCTGTATTCTGATTTACCTTATTTCGATCCAGAGCAGCTTCACTCATATCTCTGCTCAAAGACAGATTCCCTTTTCAGATTTTTAAACAGTTCCTCTATGGGATACTTCTGACTTTCATAGGTTGAGGGCTCTAATTCTCAGTCTCAGGTGTGACATAAATACCCAAAGTTTCTAGGTATTTATTGACAAACAGCTCAGCATCTCAGAGTTTAGAAATAACAGTTACAACATGTAAATATATGCGACTGCTGTAAGAGCTTACAATCTAGGACCCTTTACAATAGACCCCAACCTGATAACCCATGCTCTTGACTAATTCACTGCGTTTTTATACTATAATTAGTCCATATGAGTGAGGCACGATAATATTTGCTTATTTGTTTCTGACATTTCATTCAACATACAGTCCTTAAGGTTCATTCACCTAGTTGCATGCCTCACAACTTCATTCCTTCTTGCAGCTGGTCAATAGTCTATTGTATGTATATACCATAGTTCTCCCTTCTATTCCAGTCACTGTACTTTTAGGCCACCTCCACGTACTATAGTTCTAGTAGCTCTGATGTACTTGTTTTTTCATTTTCTACATAGAGAATCAAGTCATCTGCAAACAGTGAAAGTCTTACTTCTTCTTTTCAAATTGGATGCCTTTTATTTCTTTTCCTTGTCTAATTGCTCTGTCTAGCCCATCCAGGGCAATGTTGAATAACAGTGGTGACAAGGCATCCCTGTCTTGTACTTGATCTTAGAGGGAAAGCCTTCAGTCTGTCCCTATAGATACGATGTTAGCTGTGGGTTTTTCATGTATGCCTTTTATCATTTTGAGGGAATTCCATTGTATTTCTACACTTTGAAGCATTTTATCAAGAAAGGTTGTTGAATTTTATTAAATGCTTTTTCTGTATCATGTAGCTTTTCCTCTTTGATGTATTGATGTGGTATATTACATCACTTGATTTTACTGCTTTGAAATAGCCTTGCATAATTGGAATAAATCCCACTTGGTCTTGGTGTGTAATTCTTTTACTGTGCTGCTGGATTAAATTTTCAGGTATTTCATTGAGAATTTTTGCACCTATGTTCATGAAAGAGATGCTCTGTGACTTCCTTTCCTTGTAGCACCTTTTTCTGGCTTTGGTATTAGAGTAATGTTGGCTTCATAGAATGAGTTAAGGAACTTTCCGTCATCTTCAATTTTGAATCTTATCTTTTCTTTTTTTGTCAACCTAGCTAAGGGCCCATCAATTTTATTGATTTTCTCAAGAACAAACTTCTGATTTTGTTGATTCTGTCTGCTATTTTCATGCCCTCAATTTCATTTATATCTGCTCTAATCTTTGTTATTTCTTTCCTTCTATTTGCTTTGTGGTTACTTTGCTGTTCTTTCTGTAGTTCCTCCAGGTAAACAGTTAATTCCTTGATTTTGCTCTTTTCTCTTTTTTTAAAAAAGAAATAGGCATTTTAAGGCAATACATTTTCTTCTGAGCACCACCTTTGCCACATTCCAAAAGTTTTCATATTTTGTGTTATTATTTTCATTTGCTTTGATGTATTTACTGGTTTCCCTGGTAATTTCTTCCTTGACCACTGGTTGTTTGAGATGGTGTTGTTTAGCCCCCTTATATTTGTGAGTTTTCCAGCCTCCCCAGTTACTGATTTCAAACTTCATTGCACTGTGATCTGAGAAAGTGGGGATATAGTTTCTTTACACCCCTGATTAAATTTATTTCTAGATTTTTAATTCTTTATACTTTTTTATATATTTTTTGGGTCATAGATAAAAGGATGCTAAGCTTTAACATTGCACAGAATTACTTCATAAGGACAAGCCTGAAGATTGAGGCCATGTCCTTTTAATTGAGAGTACCTAATGCTTGAGAGAACATGAGGAAATCCTCAGATGGGGAAAATTAATAGCTCTATATTTTTTCCCATTCTCTCCAGGGGTCTTTGCAAATATATTTCTGTTCCAAATACTCTGGAATGTATCAGTGTATTAGTTTAACCCGTAAAAGTAAACAAGACCTCATTCCTTTTTCTACATTCCATGTAATTAGGTTGCTAAACTAAAATAACCAGACAAACTAAATTAGATAATGCACTATAGAAAAATTCTGGACCAAATCAATGTCTCCTCCTTTTTTGGTCTCACACAAAAATTGAAGTTTTAAAACACAGACAATATCATTCTTTAACATGAATTCTGATTTACCATATTCCTTTCCCCTCATCTCTTTTTCAGTTTCTTTAACTGTTGCTATATTGAGTAATACTATCAGAACAAGAGAACTATAATAATGAGTCTCAGGTATCACAGAGACACCCAAAATTCCACAGAGCTATGGGTTGTAAACAAAGAGCACAGCATCTCAGAATTTAGAAATAAAAGTTAAAATTCTGGAACAGATGTGACTGCTGCAAGAGCTTACGGTCCAGGTGCCTTTACAATGATCCTTTTTGAACATTCAATGCTTCTTGATCATCGACTATCCAATCTAGTCCCATCTGCTATCCCCTGATATGTTTGGTTGTTGAATCAATTCTCAGAGTTTGCTTATTAAACTTAGTTCATATCAGTGAAAAAATGAAATATCTGTCCTTTATTCAGGCATAATTCACTCAATAAACTGTCTTGTAGGTTCATTCACCTATTACATGTGACACACCTTCCTCTTGCAGCCCCACAATATTCCAGTATGTATATACACAACAGTTCACCCTTTTCTTCTTCAGTTGATGTACCCTTAGGTCATGGCCACCCATTGAAAATTGTGAATAGTGCCACCATAAAGAACAATGTGAAAATGTCTATTCATGTCCCTTCTTTCAATTCTGCCAAGTATATATCTAGCAACTATCCTGCTGTCTCATATGTCAACCCATACTGAGCCTCCTGGGGAACGATGACACTGCCCTCCAGGGGGGCTGAACCATTCTCCTTCCCTAACAGCGACTAGGTATATCTCCCCCTACATATCTTCTCCAGCACTTGTATCTTTCTGTTTATTTTTTAAACAGTTATATTCACACACCATACAATCCATCCTAAGTTCACAATCAATGGTTCCTTGAATAATATAGTGATGCATCTATTACCACAATCTGCATGAGAGTATTTCCATTTCCCCTACAAAAAAGAAGAGGTGAAAAGGAAAATAGAAGATAAACTGCAACAAAAATGCCATATCCTGCCCTTATATTCCCCTCTGTGATTTTCTGTTGGTATAATCTCTTTGTTACAATTAATGAAAGAACACTACAATGTTACTGTTTACATAGCATCTAGTTTGCATTAATTATACTTTTTTACATACCATCCCATTTTAACACCTTGCAATGATGACTTTCATTTGTTCTCCCTCAAGTAAAGACTTTTTTATTGGCACATTTATTCGACATCATTGTCCACTTTAGGTTTCACTGTACTTTATACAGTCCCAGTTTTTATACAGTATCTGCAGTTATACAGGACCCTAGCCTTCCTCTATTAACCACGCTCACACTTAGATTTGTGCAGTATAATTATAATATTGTGTTACCATCAAATATTAATGTGCTATCTGCTTCTGGATCTTTAAAATCAATTCTGTTGAACCTTCTGTAGTCCTTCAGAATCAAGTCTTTACCTCTTTCTATCACCTGATAACCTGTGTTCTCAACTGTAATTCTCAAAATATTCTCATTATAGTTACTTTGTATCAATGAGAACGTACTATTTGTCTTTTTCTTTATGCCTTACTTCACTCAATATACTGTTCTCAAGATTCATCCATATTGTTGTATGCACCTTGACTTTCTTCTGTTTTACAGTTGCATAATATTTCACTATATGTATATATCACAGTTTGGTTGTCAGGATATATGGGCTGCTTCCATCTCTTGACAATTGCAAATAATTACACTATAAACATCAGTGTGGAAATGCTCATTCATGTTTCTGCTATAATTTATTCTAAGAATATACTAGTAATGGGTTTGCTAGATTATACAACAATTCTAGACTTAGATTCCTGAGTAACTGCTAAACAACTGTAGAATTGTACCTTTCTATAGTCACACCAGCAGTGAATGTTGACTCTATACCATCTCTAGGAATTGTAGTTTCCTTTTCTTTTTGTTTTATTGTGGGCATTATAGTAGGTATGAGATGATATCTCATTGTGGTTTTGATTTGTATTTCCCTAATACCTAGTGAAGTTGAGCATATTTTCATTTGTTTTAAAGCCATTGGTACTTCCTCTTTGGTAAAGTGTCTGTCAATGTCTTTTGCCCAGTTTTTAATTGAGTCATTTGTCTTCTTGTGGAATTGTAGGGTTTCTTTTTGTATTCTGGATATTAAACTCTTATCTGATATGTGGTTTCCAAATATTGTCCCCCATATTGTAAGCTGTCTTTCCAGATAAAGTGCTTTTATGTGGAAAAGTGTTCAAGTTTGAGGAGATCCCATTTGTCTATTTCTTCTTTCTTTGCTTGCACTTTGGATGAAAGGTCTAGGAAACCACCTCATATCACAATATTTTAAAATATTTTCCCATATTTCTTCTAAAAGTTATATGACTTTAGCTGTAATATTTAGGTCTTTCATCCATTCTGATCTAATTTTTGTATAAGGTGTGTGTGGTTGGGGTCCTCTTTCATTCTTTTGGATATGGATATTCAGTTCTTCAAGCATCATTTGTTAAAAGGCAGCTCTGCCCAGTTGAATTGATTTGCCTGCTTTATCAAAGATCAATTTACATAGATGAGAGGGTCTTTACTTCAACATTCAATTTGAGTCCTTTGTTAATTTTATCTATTATTTTGCCACTACCATGCTGTTTTTACCACTGTTGCTTTGCAATGTGCTTTTTTTTTGTATGCTATATGACAGGATCAATTTTCATTATTTTTTCATGCAAGTATTCCAATTTTGAAGCAGCATATGCTGAAATTTTTGTTTGCTTGTTTTTTGGGTAGTGCATGGACTGGGGATCAAACTCAGGTCCCCCTAATGGCAGGTGAGAATTCTACCACTGAACTACCCTTACACCTCCTGCAATGTGCTTTTGAGTCAATTGGTGTGAGACCTCCCATTTCTGGTGCCTTGCATTCTGGCAGCTTTAGCAAACTGACGCATCATCCTTGTGGGTAAGCTTTCAATATGATTTATAACCTTAGTCGACATAGCTATGTGCCATAGCAAAGAGGGTCTATTTCTGAACATTCAATTCCATTCCATTGGTTAAAATGTCTACCCTTGTGCAGTGTATCATGCTTGTTTTTACCACTATAGCTAGTTTAAAATTAGGAAGTGCGGGTCCTCCAACTTTCTTCTCTCTTTTTAAAGATGCTCAGCTATTCAGGGATGCTTAGCCATCCAAAAATTTTGATGATTGGATTTCCATTTCTGCAAAGTATTCTGTTGGAATTTTTATCGGGTTTGCATTGACTCTGCAAATAATTTGGCAGGAATTGACATCTTAACAATACTTAGTCTTCCAATCCGTGAGAAATTAATGTCCCTTCATTTATTTAGCTATTCTTTCATTTTTTTTTAGAAAACGTTTGTAGTTTGGAGATATAGTTTCTTTACACCCTTGATTAAATTTATTTCTAGATGTTTAATTCTTTAGTTGCTATTGCAAATGGAATTCTTTTTGCTTTCTTTCTCAGATTGCTAATTACTAGTGTTTAGAAACAGTGGTGATTTTTGTTTGTTGATAATATACCTACCCTCTTTTCTGAATGTGTTGATTAGTTCTAGCAGCTTTGTTTTAGACTCCTTAAAATTTCCTTATATAGGAACATGCCATCTGCAAACAAATTCTACCTTTCCAATTTGAATGCCGTTTATTTGTTCTCTTGCCTAAATGCCCTTTAGAACTTCCATCACAGTATTGAATAACAGTGGTGACAGATGGAAATCCTCGTCTTGCTCAAGATGTTAGAGGGAAACATTTCAGTCTTTCTCCAATGTGTATGATATATGCTGTGGGTTTTTGATATATGCCCTTTATCATGTTGAAGAAGTTTCCTTCCGTTTGCAGTTCTCAGACTGTTTTTACAAGGAAAAGATGTTGCCCTTTGCCAGAAGCCTTTCTGCATCAATTGAAATGATCTTGTGTTTCCTCCCTTTGTTTTGTTCATGTGGTGTATTACATTAATTGATTTTCTTATGGTAAATCTCACTGGCATACATTTGGATAAAACTCATTTGGTCATAGTTTATAATTCTTTTAATATGCTGCTGTTTTCTATTTCCAATTATTTTATTGAGGCTTTTTGCATGTGTATTGATAACATAAGTTGGTCTGCAATTTTCTTTTCTTGTAATATCTTTACCTGGCTTTGGTATTAGGGTGATGGTATCATACAATGAGTCAGGGAGTGTTCTCTCTTCTCCAGTATTTTCAGAGAGTTTGAGCAGGATTGGTATTAATTCTACTTGAAGAGACTGGTAGAATTAATCTGTGAAGACCTCTAGTCCTGAGCTTTTATTTTGGGGGAGGTTTTCGATGACTCAATGTGTTTACTTATAAATGGCCTGTGGAAGTCTTCTATTATTTCCTCTTGAGTAAGCATACATTGTTCAGATGATTCTAAGATTTTATGCATTTGATCTAGGTGGTGTAATTGGCATACAGCTTTTCATAGTGCCCTCATGATTTTTTCCATTTTTGTGTGGTCAATAATAATTGCTCCATCGCATTTCTGATTTTAATTATTACCCTATTCTCTCTTTTATCGTTCGTCAGTCTAGTTTAGAACTCATGAACTGTATTGGTATTTGCAAAGAAACAACTTTACTTTTTTATTAATTAATTACTTTTTTATATTTTAGGCAATTTCATAAAGGTATATTTAAACACAATATAACATATCCAAAATATACAATGAATGGGTAACAGTATCATCATATAGTTGTGCATTCATCACTACAATCAATTTTAGAACCTATTCATTACTCCAAAAGAATAAAATTAATAATAAAGGGAGCACCCATATAATCCCATAACCTTTATCCCCTCTTTTTTTGTCTTTATTTTATTAATCTAATAAAATATTATTTTATTAGTCATCCGCCCATACACTGGATAAGGGGGTTGTCAGTCACAAGATTATCACAATCACACAGACACATGATAAAAACCATATAGTTATATAATCATCATCAAAGATCAAGGCTGCTGGATTATAAGTCAACAGTTTCAGGTATTTCCTTCTAGTTATTGTAATACACTAGAAACTAAAAAGAAATATCTATATAAGGAGTCAATAAACATAATCATTTGTTCAATCCTAAAATCTGTTACACATTTTCCCTCTAATTTGAAAATTCTCTCAATCTTCAGTGATATTTGGACCCTTTACAATTTTAACTGCTTCGTGATGAAAAATGGTGTCAACTATATGAGGAAGAGGAGTGAAACTGAGTATGTTCTTGGAGAGTCTGGTACCTGTGGGTATTAGGTCTTATGTGGCAAAGGAACAATCTGAAAGCCTTAATTTTCTGAAAAAATAAGCTTACTAACAAAAACTTTTGAACAGTTTTAGATAGAGCCCAGGTATTCTTAGGGTTTCATGAGTCCTGGTGATTGGGGCTTGGCATACTGTGGCAATATGCAATATCTGGCTGAAGCTTATACAAGATTAACTTCCAGAATAATCTTTTAGCACTATTTGAAATCTCTTAGCCATAGAAACTTTGTTTCATTTTCCCCACTTTTGATCAAGAAGACTTTCTCAATCCCATGATGCTCTGGCCAGGCTCATCCCTGAGAGTCATTCACCACATTACCAAAGAGACTCATTCCCCGGGAAGATATGTTCCACATAGCGGGGAGGTTAATGAAAGTATTTGCAGACTTTGGCTTGGAAAGATACCAGACACATCTGGGTAATGAACGAGGACCTCTGGAGGTGACTCTGTCTCATGGCAAGGCACACGGCCAGCATGTGCTTGTCCTTTGCCCACAGGTTTCATTGCTTTCTGCATTTGACTGTAGTGCCTTCTTTATGTCCTGGAGATCCTCTCCTAGTTTCTCTGGGTGTTTTCAATCTAAGCTTTCTCAGCTTTTAATCTTGTTTGTCCTCTTATAAACGACTCCAGTGAAAAGGATTAAAACCAACCTTGAGTGGATTGAGTGACATCAGCCTAACTAACCTAACCAAAATATTCCATCCACAACAGGTCTGCACACACAGGAATCAATACAAGAACATGGCATTTTCTGGGTACACAACAGCTTCAAACCAACACAATCCATCATCTGGACCCCAAAAAGACATGTTCTTTCCATTGGCAAAATACATTCATTCTATTACAATATCACAGAAAGTCTTAGATAATTTCAGTAACAACGTGAAATGAAAAGTGTCATCAAAATAAATGTGATGGTTAGGTTCATGTGTCAACTTGGTCAGATGTTAGCATGTTAATGCCCAGTTGTCTAGTCAAACCAATATTGACCTATCCACCACTACAAGGATATTTCACGGCTGGTTCATAAATCAAAGTCTGGTTTATTAAATCTCAGCCAGTTGATTGCATCTACAGCTGAGTACATCTATGATCAACTAATTGGAGCATCTCCCACAATGAAATGGTCCAATCAGTTGCATTTACTCCAATCATTTGGAGGCTTTAAAGGGAGTGGTCATAAATTCAGGAATCAGAAGAGAATTTTTGTTTCTACTTCAGCCAGCCAGCATCTCCTTTGAAATTCATCTAACACCTTCATCATTGTTGCCAGCCCATGGCCTGCCTTATGGAATTTGGACTCTTGCATTCCCATGGATGCATGAGACACTTTGATAATCTTATATTTACAGGTGTCTCCTGTTGGTTCTGTTCCCCTATAGAAAGCAAATAATACAATCAGTTACATATGTGTTTTATATGGGGGCAATATTCTTCTCTGGTTGTGGGTCTGTGAAATTTAGAGCAGGTTATTTGCTTCCAATTTACAAAGTAGAGACAGACACACAGTGGGCATTCTCATTTCCATAGGGAGATATTGATAGGAAAACACTGCTTACCATACCAAAATCGTTCCTAAAATTTGCAAGGTATACTTCGTTAGATTTCCAAATCTGAGTGTCATATATAGAATGACATTCTATCCTTCAGGTTTGAAAGAGCAACAGTCCCACCCTTCACAAGGGCTTGCACAGCAGCCTTATTCTCTTGAAACACTGAGGCACTGAGGTTAGGGATCCAACATCTCCAAACATTGGGGAGATGGCCATGTTCTCAGCCCTACTCTCCTCTACCATCTGAGTGGGAGCCAGACTCTATGTGATCTCCAGGACACATGTTCTACAACCTTAAAATAGTGAGGTAGTAGCCAAACTTTCTTCAATCACCAGGAAATGTGCTCCACCCACTTTGAAGTTTGGGCTGGTCCAAGGATTGCCTCAATCCCCCAGGTTTCTGACAGCCCTGGGGTGGTAACACTCTTCCTGACCAATGGGGTGGAAGGTCAGCCCTCTGCACACTTCATGACATACTCACCTTTTCCACAAACGTGTGGCTCTGCTTCCTTGGCCAGAGGTGTTCTAACTCCAAATCTCAGCTTCCATTGTTCTGCCTTTTTAGTCATTTTTCTTTCACTCTGTTCCACATCGACCCCACTGCAACTCTAACCATTGTGTACATTCTAACCCTCTTTTACCCACTCCTCCTACATTCTACAATGAACAAGATCTCTGCTGCCTCACCTTTCCCTTTGCCCCATATTCCATCCACTGTCAGTCATCTAACACTATAAATTTCTACCATATACCTTGACCAAAAATGGCAAGGCTCTAAATTACTCTTAAATTTTGCACGTTATGCACACAATATTCATCAATTTATTGTTCTTTGCTTTCAAGTACATTGAAGATATTGCATAGTTTACACATCAAAGATTTTTGCCAAGTCTATCTGCAACATTTTTCCTATAGCACATGCTCATTTTCTCTCTATCACATTTTGAAAATTCTCGACATATTTTAAACTCTTCATTATCAAATCTATTATTACACAACAGTAATCTGTTCAGTAATCTTTGATGTTACTATTGTAATTGTTTGGATATACCAGAAACTGTACCCATATATATTTTCAGACTTAATCAATAAATGTTGCATGTGTACTGACTGCTCCATTGATTAGATCAACTGTTTCTCCCTCCCTTTCCCTTTCCTAGGGCCTTCCAAATGTCTGAGACACAGCAATCTCAATATTAGACCAATTAATATCCATACAATAACTGCTAAGTGTTCAAGTTCTGGAAGAAAAATATGTATGTCTCTCACTTTATAAAAAAACTAGAAATGTCTAAGCTTAGTGAGGAAAGAATATAAAAAAAACAGAAATTGGTTAAGAGCTAGGCATCGTGTACCAAACAGTTAGCCAGGTCATGAATGCAAAGGAAAATATTTGAAGAAACTTAAAATTGTTGCATCAGTGAACACATAAATGATGAGAAATCAAAAAAACCTTGTTGCTGATATGGAGAAAGATTTTAGTAGTTGGAATAGAATATCAAAGCAATCACCACATTCTCTTAAGCACAAGCCTAATCCAGAGGAAGGCTCTGACCCTTCAATTCTTTGAAGACTGAGAAAGGTGAGGAAGCTTCAAAAGAAAAGTCTGAAGTTCATTCATGAGATTTAAGGCAAGACACTTTCTCCATAACATAAAAGTGCAAGATGAAACAGCCAGTGCTGATGTAGATGCTGCAGCATGTGATCCAGAAGATTCAGTTAAGAACATTAATGAAGGTGACTACACTTAAAAGATTTTCAATATACACTAAAGAGGCATCTGTGGAAGAAGATGTCATCTAGGACTGTCTTTGCTAGAGGGAGAAAGTCAATATGGCATCAAAACTTCTAGGGATAGGCTAACACTCTTGTTAGGGGCTGATGTAGATGGTAATTTTAAGTTGAAGTCAATGCTCATTCACTATTCCAAAAATCTTACAGCCCTTAAGAATTATGCTGAATCTACACTACCTGTGCTCTAGAAATGGAATAATAAAGCCTGGATGAGAATATATCTAAGTACAGTATGTTTACTGCATATTTTAAGGCCACTCTTGAGACCTACTGATCAGATAGAAAAACCATGCCGTTGAGGATATTATTCCTCATTGACAATGCATATGGTTACTCAATAAATCTGATAGAGATATACAATGAGATTAATGTTGTTTTCATGCCTGCTTTGGGATTAGTTTGCTGTTCTTTCTCCAGTTCTTCCAAGTGGACAGTTAATTCCTGCATTTTTGCCTTTTCTTCTTTTCTGATATAGGCATTTAGGGCAATAAATTTCCCTCTTAGCACTGCCTTTGCTGCATCCCATAAGTTTTGATATGTTGTGTTTTCATTTTCATTTGCCTTGAGGTATTTACTAATTTCTCTTGCAATTTCTTCTTTGACCCACTCATTGTTTAAGAGTGTGTTGTTGAGCCTCCACATATTTGTGAATTTTCTGGCACTCCGCCTATTATTGATTTCCAATTTCATTCCTTTATGATCCGAGAAAGTGTTGTGTATGATTTCAATCTTTTTAAATTTGTTAAGACTTGCTTTGTGACCCAGCATATGGTCTATCTTTGAGAATGATCCATGAGCACTTGAGAATAAGGTGTATCCTGCTGTTGTGGGATGTAATGTCCTATAAATGTCTGTTAAGTCTAGCTCATTTATAGTAATATTCAGATTCTCTATTTCTTTATTGACCCTCTGTCTAGATGTTCTGTCCATTGATGAGAGTGGGGAATTGAAGTCTCCAACTATTATGGTATGTGTGTCTATTTCCCTTTTCAGTGTTTGCAGTGTATTCCTCACGTATTTTGGAGCATTCTGGTTCGGTGCGTAAATATTTATGATTGTTATGTCTTCTTGTTTAATTGTTCCTTTTATTAGTATATAGTGTCCTTCTTTGTCTCTTTTAACTGTTTTACATTTGAAGTCTAATTTCTTGGATATTAGTATAGCCACTCCTGCTCTTTTCTGGTTGTTATTTGCATGAAATATCTTTTCCCAACCTTTCACTTTCAACCTATATTTATCTTTGGGTCTAAGATGTGTTTCCTGTAGACAACATATAGAAGGATCCTGTTTTTTAATCCATTTGCCTATGTCTTTTGATTGGGGAATTCAGTCCATTAACATTTAGTGTTATTACTGTTTGGATAATATTTTCCTCTAACATTTTGCCTTTTGTATTGTATATATCATATCTGACTTTCCTTCTTTCTACACTCTTCTCCATACCTCTCTCTTCTGTCTTTTTGTATCTGACTCTAGTGCTCCCTTTAGTATTTCTTGCAGAGCTGGTCTCTTGGTCACAAATTCTCTCAGTGACTTTTTGTCTGAGAATGTTTTAATTTCTCCCTCATTTTTGAAGGACAATTTTGCTGGATATAGGAGTCTTGGTTGGCAGTTTTTCTCTTTTAGTAATTTAAATATATCATCCCACTGTCTTCTAGCCTCCATGGTTTCTGCTGAGAAATCTACACATAGTCTTATTGGGTTTCCCTTGTATGTGATGGATTGTTTTTTTCTTGCTGCTTTCAAGATCCTCTCTTTCTCTTTGACCTCTGACATTCTAACTAGTAAGTGTCTTGGAGAACGCCTATTTGGGTCTAATCTCTTTGGGGTGCACTGCACTTCTTGGATCTGTAATTTTAGGTCTTTCATAAGAGTTGGGAAATTTTCAGTGATAATTTCTTCCATTAGTTTTTCTCCTCCTTTTCCCTTCTCTTCTCCTTCTGGGACACCCACAACACGTATATTTTTGCAGTTCATATTGTCCTTGAGTTCCCTGATACCCTGTTCCAATTTTTCCATTCTTTTCCCGATAGTTTCTGTTTCTTTTTGGAATTCAGATGTTCCATCCTCCAAATCACTAATTCTATCTTCTGTCTCTTTAAATCTATCATTGTAGGTATCCATTGTTTTTTCCATCTTTTCTACTTTGTCCTTCACTTCCATAAGTTCTGTGATTTGTTTTTTCAGTTTTTCTATTTCTTCTTTTTGTTCAGCCCATGTCTTCTTCATGTCTTCCCTCAATTTATCGATTTCGTTTTTGAAGAGGTTTTCCATTTCTGTTCGTATATTCAGCATTAGTTGTCTCAGCTCCTGTATCTCATTTGAACTATTGGTTTGTTCCTTTGACTGGGCCATATTTTCAATTTTTTTAGCGTGATCCGTTATCTTCTGCTGGTGTCTGGGCATTTAGACAGATTTCCCTGGGTGTTGGATCCAACAGTTTGGAAGATTTTTCTGTGAAATCTCTGGGTTCTGTTTTTTCTTATCCTGCCCAGTAGGTGGTGCTCGTGGCACACGTTTGTCTGTGGGTCCCACCAGTAAAAGGTGCTGTGGGTCCTTTATCTTTGGAAAACTCTCGCCGTAGGGGAGGTTCACCAGCCTAAGCGGCTTGGAAGAGTGCCAAGCGGCCCGGGGTCCGAACGCGGGGAGTGTCACCAGCCGCTGCAGCCCGGGAGAGCACTGGTCCGAATTTCCTAGTTGGCCCGGGGTGCCAAGCATGGCGGGAGGGCGCCAGCCACCGCGGCCCTGGAGAGTGCACCATTCCTAGGGAGTCACGTGTTTGGAAGGGCCCCCCCCCATCACCGTTCTCCGCGGCCTGGGGATTTCCGATCCAATTCTCTCAGTTGGTCCAGGGGGCCGCACGTGGTGTGGGCCCCAGCTGCAGCGGTTTGAGGGGACCGCCTGTCCAATTCTCCCAGCCGGCCCGGGAAGGGGGAAGGGAGGGACTCCAGCCGCTTGCCACCCCGCCCGGTGAAGCCCGCGCCCCTCGGCGATCTCACCGGAGCCGGTTCTCTCAGCCAGTCAGCCGTTCCAGGATGGGGTATGCTGTCTTTTTTTCTTCATGCCTGCTAATACAGCATCCACTGTACAACCCATGGATTCAAGAGTGCTTTTTATTTTTCATGTTTTATTATTTAAGAAAGACACTTTGTAAGGTTATGGCTTCCATCTGATGCATTTGGGCACAGTAAATTGAAAACCTTCTTGAAAGGGTTCAAAATTCTAGATGCCATTAAGAACATCCATGATTCATGATTAGAGGTCAAAATATCAACATCAACAGGAGTTTGGAAGAAGTTGGTTTCATCTGTTGTGCATCAGGTTTTAGACGGTAGCTGACTGAAAAATCAGAGAAACTGAGTCCGAGTTAAAAAATTTTATTGTCCCAGGGCAAGGTTCCCATGTCAGGGTGCTCAGGATGTGGGCCGGGGAAGTCGCACCCCCCTAGGAGCAGCGGGGCTAGATATAGGCTATCTAGTGGGGGTGCTGACAATGCCTATGGGGCCTCCTGTGGTAGGTTAGGAGTTTCGTGCGCTTTAGGGCTGAGGGCATAGCTATGGGCCTTGGCTGGGGGGCATAACTACGGGCCATGTGCAGTGGGCATAGCTACGGACTGTGTGCAGTGGGGGGCCTTTGTTTGTCAGGGCAGGTCCTGATTGGCTGAGTTTGAACAGCTGTATGCCCGGATGTTCACGGGTTTTAGTTCCAGTGGGGGCCTTCCAGCCAGAGGCTACCGGGCCAGGCCTTACATTCTGGATGACTTTCAGGGGCTCAAGACTTCAGTAGAGGAAGTAACTGCAGACGTGGTGGAAATTGGAAGACAACTGGAATTAGAACTGGTACTTGAATATGTGACTAAATTGATGCAATTTCATGAAAAATGTGAATGGACTAGGAGTTACTTCTAATGGGTGAGCAAAAAAGTGGTTTCTTGAGATGAAATATACTCTTGGTGAAGATGCTGTAAAAGTAATTGAAATGACCACAAAGGGTACAGAAGAATATATCCACTTACTAGATAAACCAGTGGCAGGTTTTGATTGGATAGACTTCAGGTTTGAAAGAAGTTCTACTGTGGTTAAAATTCTATCAAACTGTAGTACATGTCACAGAGAAATCTTTCATGAAAGGAATAGTCATTGATGCAGCAAACCTCCTTGATGTCTTATTTCAAGAAACTGAAAACTTGCCACCAGCATCCAAGCCTTCAGTAGCCACCGCTCTGAATGCATAGTAGCCACCACATCACAGCAAGACCCTCCACCAGCAAAAAGATTTTGCTCACTGATGGCTCAGATAATAGCATATTTTAACAATAAAAAAGCATTTTAAATTTAGGTGTGTACATTGTTTTTACAAATGTAATTTTTTCACACTTAGAGTACGAAGTATTCTAAACATAAATTTTATATGCACTGGGAGACCACAATATTCATTTTATTGTGTGAACTGGAACTGAACTTTCCTTATCTCTGAGGTATACCTATGGTGTCTTTGTTAGCTGTTGAACGTTTAGAAGGAGTGTTAAGGGTGGTAAGTACTATATATTTAAGGAATTTCTGAGTTACCACTACTCTCCTATATATGAATGTGTTATAGAGGTGTCCAAGCTCATTTTGGCTTTGTGAGTGTGAATATCAGGTAATCATGTCTTTGTGAATCAGTGTGTGCATGTCAGCCTAGTCATTATAAATGTCAATGTGCATTTGCTTGTGGTGAAAATGTGCATAAATGTAGTTAGGAAAAGTGAATATTGGTTTGTGTGTGTGTAAAAATGTGAGTGTATATAACTATATTTAAGTGAGAAGGTGTGCATGTATTTGTGTGCTTTTCTATCTAAGAGAACATGTAAATATGTGTGTGTGTGTGTGTGTGTGTGTAATGGGTCTATCCAAAGCATGCCTATAATCCCCACCATGGAAATTAAGGGCCAATGCATGGTAGCTATGGATCAAACGTTGATATGTTTGTAGGAAAAAAAACATATTTAATCTGAATTTATATTTCATAAGTCATTACAAAAAAAATACTCATTACTGAAAATTCAGAAAAGGCAAATGTGGAGAACTTGAGTAACCATATATTTTAGTTTGTAAGCTGCCATAATGCAATATACCAGAAACAGGATGGCATTTGAAAAGGGAATTTATTAAGTTGTAAATTAGAGTTCTAAGACATGAAAATGTCCAAATTAAGGCATCCAGAGAAAGATACCTTAACTCCAAAGAAGGGGTCAATTGAAACTCAGAGTTTCTCTCTCAGCTGGGAGACACATGGTGACATCTGCCAGCTTTCTCTCCCAGCTTCTTGTTTCATAAGGCTTCCGTGGGGGCATTTTCCTTCAGCATCTTCAAAGGTCTCTGGCTGTGTGTGCTATAGTGGCTCTAACACTTTTTCCAAAATGGTTCTCTCTTAAAAGGCTCTGGTAAGTAACCCCACCTTGAATGGGCGGACACACATCTCCATGGAAACCATCTAATCAAAGTTACCACTCACAGTTGGCTGGGTCACATCTTCATGGAAACAATCAAAGAGCTCTCACTCAGCTATACTGAATAAGGATTAAAGGACATGGTTTTTCTGGGGGTACATAATAATTTCAAACCAGCCAACCATATCCTTACCCTTGAATTCACTAAGTTGCATTGGCTTAGCACATAGCTAAAGAAATTTTAAAATCTGCCTCTTAAATTATATGATTTAAGGGTTTTTATTTTAGAGTAATTCTTGTAGATTTCTTTCTATGGATATTATTCTTTTTAGACATCCTTTCACCATGAGGGTGTCAATATTGGCAAAATATGCATTTCCAGAAAACTTCCATATAATCTAATGTTCTAAATAAATCCATTTTTTTCTGATTTAAATTGACATTATGTAATTTTTATATGCATCTCATTGAAAATTTTTCTGTAATATTTTATCTGATTCCATGTATCTGCTCTAAAATTATGGTACAACTTAATGATTTTAAGATTAGGAAATGATTCAATTTGGGGTAGTAAAACTTTTCTGGGAAGCAGATAACCAGTGTGATTTGTGAGCCTCTCTACCAGTCCCTTAAATACCAAACGTCATCATTTGTGGCAAGTCTTCATTTGAAACCTTGCCAGCCTTCGGGAATGACGGTAAAAGAATAGAGTCTCCAGAACATTCTACTTCTCTTTTGGGGGATGCCAACTGGAAACTTGTGATTGTTCTTGGTAATTAGCAATTGGGAAAAATAATCAGCTCCCTGAACCTCACTCTCATGGCTGTCACTGGTGAGATGATAACTGCAGTACTGCAAGGGGAGGTCACAGAGTCACGGTCCCTTTTCTTGGGCACTGGTGTCCTCCCTCCCATGTAAACACTGTGTTGTGACCCCAACACATGGAGTGTACTGTCCAGGCAGGGGGAAGATGTCGGGTGAGCACTTCTGTCTCATTCTATGGGAATAAGCCATTAGGGTCTGGGAAGGTCGTTATGCTTGGAAAAGGGATTCTTCCAGGTTTTAAATCCATCCCATTCCAAAGCCGCATAGGAACAGGAGTAACACGTGAGGCATGCTCTGAGAATTTAGGAGGTTGAGGACCCCCAACCCCACACCAGTCACTGATTCCTCTTTATGTGGCTTTGTGCATCCCTCCAGGACAGAGACTGTGGATGCTTATTCTAAGTGATGATAAATTCTGATACTTACAGTGGCTAAGGGTTGTAGTTCTTAAATTAATCTGCTATTCAATCTATCTTGCCAGAGACAGAAACAATTTCCAGGATTCCTAGAGATTTGCTAATATAATAACAACTCCTTGCTTTATTAACATGTAAAATGAATATAAAAAGTCATGTAATCCATGCAAAATAGGTCATCTGAATATCAATTACAAGAATAGAAATATGTTCTCTAACTCTGTAGGTGTGCAGTGATTATGAGAGAGTCGGCAATTTTCTCTAGAAAACATCCATGGTCTTTAGATTGTTATGAACTTTCTCCTGACGTTAGAGATGCAACACTTAGAAAAGGGTAACTATATGATTATGAGTTATTTCTAAGTGGGAGCTCTTGGTAAGTGAAGAAAATAGGCTCTCAGTTAACATGATGCCTGCCTCCCTCACCTCCTGTCCCCATGGAGGAAACTCTGTGTAAGAAGACAAGTATTACTAAGTGAGAACTGATGGGATGTCCTCCAGGGATTTGATAACAGGAATGGTCTTCTTATCACAGATTATATTTGGAATCCTGGAAAATTCTTTCTTCTTTGTCACGACATCAAGTTCTTCACTAAGGTCCGCAGGTTTGATTCTCAAGAACCTCACTATAGCCAACTCCTTGGTCCTTCTCTCTCAAGGAATACCCCAGACAATCAGAGCTTTTGGGTGGAAAGATTCACTCAATGATTTTGGATGTAAACTTGTTTTCTGTGTCTGCAGAGTGGCCAGGGGTGTGTCTGTCGGCAGCGTCTGCCTCCTGAGTGTCTTCCAGACCATCCCAATCAGCCCCAGGAACTGCAGGTAGGCAGAGCTGAAGGAGAAAGTCCCAAAGTACGTGGGCTCCTTGAATATCCTCTGCTGGACTCTGCACATGCTGTTAAGTATCATAGTTCCCATGAGACTGAAGGACAATTGGAGGAAGGAAAATAAGTGATTATGGATGCTGTTTTGCTGTATCTTCTAAAAAAAAAAAAAACACCAACTCACTGTTTACAGCACTGATAATTTTCGCAGATGTTCTGTGCTTGGGGCTCATGCCCTGGATGAGCAGCTCCATGGTTTACACTTTGCATAGGCACAAGCAGAGGGTCCAACACATTCATAGGAACAGTGTCTCCCCCAGATCCTCCTCTGAGTCCAGAGCTACCAAAACCATCTGGAGAGCATCTTTGCATCTTTTTACACCCTCTCCTCCACCCTTAACATTCATTTGGTTTTTATTAATAACCCCAGTTGGTGGCTGGTGCACACCTCTGCATTAATCACTTCCCAACAATCAGCCCCTATCTTCTCATGAACCCTCACTCCAGTGTAAACATGCTCTGCTTTGCTGGGTAAGGAATGCAAAATACTGACCTTTGTGAAATTTGTAAATATTATGTATTTGCACAATTCAGTTACTTATTCTCATCATTTTCAGGAACCAAAGCATTACTATGGTGCAATCTCATCCTACAAAACAGTGGTAAACAGGAAAGACTGGGCTTCTGCTCCAAAATAAACATCAAATCATAAGAGCAATTTCAATGAAATTGTATATTATATTATGTCAATACTTAATTAATTGAATTTACATTTATACCTGCAGTGAAGGAATTCAGAGTTTATTATTAATGTGAGGTCCTGAACCATTCTGAAATACGATAAGTCTATGAGTGATAAGCCTATCCTTTTAGGAAAGTTTCTCAGCAATTAACTAGGCTTATTATTATACGGAAATTTACATGGGAATGTGGGATGGTTGTTGATGAAACAGAAGAAAAATATATTTCCACACAATAATGAGAAGCATGGGGTAAGCTTAAGGGTGTATTCAGCTTCAGAGAGTAGGATTTGCTTGGCCCAGTTCTGAGATTTATTTGTTACATCCTTGAGAAATGATTATCATTTGAAACATGATGTTGTTATGGGTAAAATTGTGTCCCTCCAAAAAGATATATTTAAGTTGAACCTCCATTTCTTCTGAATGTAATCTTATTTAGAAATGAGGTCTTTGAAGATCTAATCAAATTAAAATGGGGCCATACTGAATTAGCATGGGCCCTGATCCATGATGTCTGGTGTCCTTATAAGAAAAGAGGCATTCACACAGAGGGAAGGCAGCCACGGGAAGACCCAGACAGAGCTTGCAGTTATGCTGCCACGAGGCAAGGAACCTGCAGCCAGCAGAGGCTGGAAACAACAAAGAAGGATTTCCTTCCCTGAAGCCTAATAGGAGAGAGCAGGGCCTACCAACACATTTATTTTGTATTCTGGCCTCCACAACCATGAAAGAATAAATTTCTCTTGTTCTGAATAAACCAGTTTGTGGTCATTTTTAGGGTAGTCTTAGAGGAATAAAATTGTTATCAAGTTAAATTATTATATTTTAAATATTTTTGTGTAGAAATGGCCATATTGAACTTGAATGAACAAAGGAAAATATAAAAAACAAAACAAAACATGTTTTGACTGATATTTAAAAGATGTAGGAGTTAAAACGTTTAACCTAAAGCTTGCAGACATGAGTCTAAGAGGAAATGCAGACTTGAGCTTTCAGGATCTGGAACCTCAACAGAAGCTGAGATATGCAGATATAGCACAAGGAGGTGTGGAAGAGACTTGCTTAAGGGAAATTAACATCCTAGGCTTAGAAATATTTACTTCCAGGAACTTGTTTTTGCATTATATAGCTTTTGCATGGAAACAACCTTTATCACCTTTCTTGCTAGTATATAATTTTGTACTTGGCTGAAAATAAACTTGTCTGAAGACTGATGTCTCCAGATCCCCTGATCCCTTTCTGTCTCTCGTTTTACTTTAACATTCCTTAGGGTCATAACTGCGGCCAACAAAAAGACATCATGAATATGTTGAAAATTAAAACAAAACAAAACATGATTAAAATGGTTAACCCTTCATTTCCCCCTTCTTTGAATAGTATGCGTACATTTCGAGATAAAACAGAGTGCTTACTTTTCAGTGTATTAATCCCTGCATACAAGAGATAGCTAACAAGGCCTTGGGGTTAAAGAAGAAACAAACATTCTCTCCCTCTCAGACTGTCCTCCAATTAAGCAGATAACAATCTCCTCAATTTCTTGCCGCCACTCTGACGCCTGCTGCTCCCAACAAATTCTGCAGGTCTTGTTTTGACCCTTGGCTCCTACATACCTGATCCGTGCAGGAAAAGCGGGCTGCAGTCAGGACACCTGGAGGGCCCACCAGCGCTGCGGAGCAGCAGAGACCGGCCGGCGGGCTGCCCATGACTGAGCAGACCCCAGCAGAGCACATGGCAGGGGGGCGGGGCTGAGGGGAAGGAGACTCGAACTGCCACCTGCTGGCCAAATGCTGTAAGTGCAGGTCGCCTGCACCAGACTGGGAGAGAGAGCTTGAGGGAGGGGGAGCCTCACCGTCGCCACCTGCTGCGGAGAAGCGGTAACTGCAGTCAAACCAACTCCCTACCTGCCAAGGTGTTCAGTGTCGAAAATGACCAGGCGGTGGGAAACATCTGAGCAGCGGATCTGTTTTTATTTCTTAATTTTCTTTTTTATTTTCCTCCTTCAAAATATATTTTTTCTATAGATTTTTATCGGTAATATAATTGTCCTTTTCATTATTTTTTTAATTTGTATACTATTATATTTTTACAAATTTTCTATTTTTTATTTCACATACTATTTTTTATTATTCCATTTCATTTATTTTTATTATTACTATTACTTTTCTCTTAAGTTTTCTTTCCGTCTGGTGGGCACCAGCCTAACTTCACTCCCAGTATATCCTGGGGTGTCTTTTTTGATTCTGGGGCCTACTGCTGTTGAGGTGTATTTTGTTGCAGTTCTTGTTTTGTGTTTCATATTTTTATTATATTATTATATTCTATTATTATTATCTCTTTTTTCCTTTCTTTTCTCATTCTTGTGTGTGTGGTGTGCATAGCCTAGGAGTCAAGCCTGGGTCTTCTGTGTGGTGGTCAGCCATTGTGCCACAGAGAACCCGTGCACCCCAGCCTAGCTTATAATAGACACTTAAGTTGAATTGTATCCCCTACACGAAATCCAGACCATGATTTCAAAGAGAATAATCAACAAACAAAGTGTAAAATGAAGCATTCAGCAAAAACTAAGTAAATACAAAACTTTAGAAGACTGAAGGAAATCAACTTGCAAAATAACCATATCAAGATAACTAAATGCCCCAAATGCAACAGAAAATCACAAAGCCCATGAAGATCCAAGCAGAAACGACCCAGCCAAAGGACCAAATCAAAATTCCAGAGGGGACACAGAATATGGAAAAACTACTCAAGGATATTTATAAAGAAATAAAGGATATCAAGAAGACACTAGAAGAGTATGAAGAAGAATTCAGAAAGTTAAATAGAAAAATGGCAGATCTCACAGAAATGAAAGACACAGTAGACCAAATAAAAAATATACTGGAGATACGTGATATCAGATTTGAAGAAACAGAAGGAAGAATAAGTGAGCTAGAAGTTAAAACAATAGAGCTAGAGCATACAAAAGAACAGATGGCAAGAAAGACAGAAAAAAATGCAACTGGATCTTAGGGAAATGGTGGACAGCAAGAGGTGCACAAATATAAGAATTGTTGGTGTCCCAGAGGGAGAAGAGAAAAGGGTTGGGAAAGTTCGTTGAAGATATAACCAGAGAAAACTTCCCAACCCTTATAAAAGGCATGAATATGCAAATCAAGGAGCCCAGCAAATTCCAAATAGAATCACTCCTCCATTTTTAGAAAGACCTATATGCATAGGTAATGAATTACTGTGTATGACAATAAATAATCAAACTACATGGTTTAGGATCAGGAATGATTCTCATAATTACCTATATGTCTATCCCTCTTTTAACTCTACAGGATCAAATGATACTTGCCTATTAAATGGGAGAGAAAGTTGAAATGGATGGCAGTTATGTCATATGGACTGAGCAGTTATCATAATTAATGATTCCTATGGAATTGTAAGAGACGCGGCCCCTGTGGAGCCTCCCATCTCTAATTCAGAGATAACCAAGACTACATGGACAGGCAAGCTATATCAGAGTTTAATACATAGAGGATGATTTGTGCCAAATCCATGGGATGATAAATATAACATTAGTCAGAGAAATTTATAGAAAAATGTCCTGGGACTGAGATCAATTTTTATAGTGAATTCTAGTAACTGTAACTTCTCTTTAAATAGCAGCCATAAACACTGTATGCAAATATGTACTAGAGATCCATATGTATTTGTTAAAGGTCATATGCATATAAGAAATCAAACTTTTGTTTGTGAGACTCGTTCTCTATTCACTTGTCTCCAAGCATTTATGTTGCAGGAAAATGAGATGATTACAGCAGCAAGGAGAAGAAGAGGTATGTGGCCACCAGTGCAGATGTCAGGATCTTGGCAATCCTCTCCAGAAACACAAGTCCTGATCCATTTGGCAAAAGAATATCTGAAAAGGACTAAAAGACTAACTGGACTCATTATTGCAGCTGTCATTGGAATCACTAGATTTATCACTGTGGCTGTGGTCACTGGAACTGCATTGCCTCAAACTATACAGATGCAGCATTATGTAAGAGAAGGGCATAAAAACACCAGTGAGCTGTGGCATAGTCAATCTCATATTGATGAGCAAATTAATAGCAGACTAAAAAATGTAGAGACAGCATTGGTTCATATTGGAGATCAAATGTATAATTTAATTTTTTTATGAAGTTTAAAATGTGACTGGAATGAGAGCAATTTTTGTATTACCCCTTTAAGATATAATCAATCTGAATTAGATTGGGAAAAGGTAAAGAGGTATCTTTTGGGGCATTCAGATAATTTAAGTCTCGATATCTTAGAATTACAAAAAAAGGGTATTAGAAATATCTCAGAATAATTTACATATAGCCTATGCAGATGATATTATACAATCACTTACCCAAGAGCTAAAAAATCTTAACCCTATTTACTGGTGGAAATCACATCATTTTTTGACTACTATAGGCTTAGGTTTGGGGCTGTTTATACTCTTTCTCTTCCTCCTCAGCTGTGTCAAACAACAAATGTTCAAAGTAGCAAGCTAAGCAAAGCCATGCTAACAGTATGATTCTGTCAAAAGCCCTTGGCTCCCTCCCGAATCAAAGTCAGAGAGCTTGACTATAGCCAATGATGGGTAAGACCCTTCCTTCAGAGCTTAAGTGCAACCTAAGACAGGCATAGTCACCTCGGCTTATAAAATAAAAAAGAGGAAATGTGGGAGCAAGGGTTAAAACAAGACATGCAGAATTTGTTGGGAGCAGCTGGCAGCAGGCAGGTGGCAGCAGGAAACTGGGGAGATTGTTATATAGAGCAGTCTGGGAGGAAGAGAATGTTCACCCCAAATGGTTATGTTAAGTATGGAAGAAGAGAGCACTGAAAGATAAGCACTCTGTTCCCTCAGGAAATGCATACATGCCTTTTGTCACCCTGCAGTATACAGATCCTTAAGCAGGATCTGGTTAAGAATAAAGTTGTCTGTTGTCTGTTGTCTGTTATCACTGATCTTCAGACCCCCTGATCCCATCTCTTTCTCATAATTCCTGAACATCCTTTGAGCTTTGGTCCATGGGAAGCAACAATAATATAGCACAGTAACAAATAGAAAGGGATAAATTACATGACCATATGAATTGATGCTGTAATACATTCGACAAAATCCAGCATCCTTTCCTGATAAAAACACTTCAAAAGTTAGGCATCAAAGGAAACTTTCTCAATATCATAAAGGGCATATAGGAAAAACCCATAGCCAGTATCATACTTAATGGTGAGAAATTGAAGGCATTCCCCTTGAGATCAGGGATAATTGCCACCGCTATTATCCAACATTGTATTAGAAATACTAGCTGGAGCAATTCGACAGGAAAAAGAAGTAAAAGGCACCCAAATAGGAAAGGAAGAAGTAAAACTTTCATTATTTGCAGATGACATGATCCTATACTTAGGAAACCCTGAGAAATCTACAGCAAAACTACTTGAGCTAATAAACAAATTCACCAAAGTGGCAGGATACAAGATTGTTGTACAAAAATCAGTAATGTTTCTGTACACAAGCAATGACCTATCTGAGTTGACAACTAAGGAAAAAATTCCATTCAGAATAGCAACCAGAAGAATTAGGTACCTATGAATAAGCCTAACCAGGGATGTCAAGGATTTATACACAGAAAATCACCAAAAATAAAATTGCTAAAAAAAAATTTTTTTAATGCTCTAATAGAAAGATATTCCATGTTTATGGATAGGAAAATCGAATATCATCAAGATGTCAATTCTACCCAAACTGATATGCAGATTCAATACAATACCAATAAAAACCCCAACAACCTACTTAAAATACTTGGGGTAAAAACTGGTTATCAAATTTATATGGAAGGGAAAGAGACCTTGAATAGCTAAAACTACTCTAAAATAGAAGAGTGAACTGGGAGGTCTATCACTTCCTGACTTTAAAGTTTACTATAAAGCCACAGTGGTCAGAACAGTATAGTACTGGCACAAAGACAGAAGGACTGACCAGTGGAATAGAATAAAGAGTGCAGAGATTGACCACCAAATTTATGGACATTTGATCTTCAATAAAGCCTCCAAATCCACTGAATTGGGACAAAATAGTCCTTTCAATACATGGGCATGAGAGAACTGGATTTCAATAGCCAAAAGAATGAAAGAGGATCCCTACCTTACACCTTATACAAAAGTTAATTCAAAATGGATCAAAGACCTAAATCTAAGAGCCAGTAACATAAAACTTCTTGAAAAAAATGTAGGGAAACATCTTCAAGATCTAGTAATAAGAGGTAACTTCTTAAACTATACAGCTAAAACACAAGCTGTGAAAGAAAAAAATAGACAAATGGGAACTCCTTAAGAGCAAGAGCTTCTGTACCTCAAAGGACTTTGTGAAAAAGTGAAGAGGCAACCAACTCAATGGGAGAAAATATTTGGAAACCACATATTGGATAAAGTCTGATATTTTGTGCACATAAAGAAATTATACAGCTCACCAATAAAAGAACAAACAACCCAATTATAAAATGGACAGAGGGGATGAATAGGCACTTTTCTGAAGAGCAAATACAGATGGCTATAAAGCACATGAAGAGCTGCTCATCATCATTGGCTGTAAGGGAAATGCAAATTAAGATGACAATAAGATATCACCTCACACCTATAATGGCTGATATTAAACAAACAGGAAAATATAAATGTTGGAGAGAATGCAGAGAAATTGGAACACTTATTCACTGTTGATGGAAATCTAAAATGCTTTAGCTGCTGTGGAAATCAGTTTGGCAATTCCTCAGAAAACTAAATAGCGAGTTGTCCTTTGACCCAGCAATACCTATATTTGATATATACCCAGAAGAATTGAGGGTAATGATACAAACAGGAATTTGCACACCAGTAACAGCACTATTCGAAATTGCCAAGTGATGGAAAGAATCCAGGCATCCTTCAACAGATGAGTGAATAAACAAAATGTGGCATTTATATACAGTGGAATATTATGCAGCATTTAGACAAAATGATGTCCCAAAACATATGAAAATGTGGATGAACCTTGAGGACATAGTGCTGAGTAATATGTCCTTGAGGACATAGTGTTTGAAATAAGTCCAAACACAAAAGGACAGATACTTATGATTCCACTATTATGACTCTGATAAAGCCACCAGTGTTCTGGAGCAGCTAGAAGGAAAAATCTGAGATGAGGGCATGATAGCCCATGACAGACTCTAGGAACTTTTCTGTAGCTGCTTGTTGAACTGTGCTTTGAAAATTATTGATATATATATATATATATATACACATACAAATATATATACATATTGTATATATTAGCATTTACAACAAAAATCATTTTTAAAAATCAGCAGTTATAGTAATATTAGATGAAATTAATTCCTGACATAAAAAATTTGAAAATATTTAGTAACATAACTCACTACTATAGCAAAGTTAATATTTGTAATAACTTTTTACTTGATATTTTGAGAAGGCACACAGTCTGAATGGTCAACCAAATGGTATTTAAGATAGTGTTTAATATTTAAAATTCAAGAAACTCTGATACCTGTATCTACAGATTTTTTTCCTCCCTTGCTTTAATTTTAAATTGGTTTATGAAATATATTATACAAACAGGCTTTATGATGATTACTTAGATTTTTTTGATATGTCTATGGATAAGCTAACTAACATATACATTTTAGGTGGTTAAGGTTTCCATATGTTAATTGTGAGAATATTTTTATCAGAAAATATTTAGTAGCATAGTTCATTATTATAGCAATACAGATATTTGTAAGAACTTCCTCCTTGATATTTTGAGAGCATTCACAGTTTTAACAGCTTATCAAATGGTATCTGTTAGTGTTTAACACATAGAATTTAAGAACTTTGCTATCTGAATTTGTAGATTTTTTCCTTGTTAATTTTAAATTGGTTTATGAAATTTACTGCAAAAACACAGATTTTATTATGATTATTTGGCTACTTTATTTAAATACACCTATGGTTAAGCTAGCTAAGATATCCATTTTTGGTGGTTCTAAGTGTATTCTTTGTTTTAATAAATTTAAAAATATGCAAAGGGGAGACAGGTATAGATTAAGCTTTTCCATTCTCATAGGGGAAAATTGGAAGGAAAATTGATCAAGGGCTCCAAACAATTCTGAAATGCTGTGGGGCATATACTATTAGATTTCAATGTCTGAGAGTCATCCACAGAAAGATGTTTTGTCCTGTGGGCTTGATAAAGTGGCAGCTCCACTTTCCCAAATGATTGCATAGTGTACATGCTCTCCCAAAAGCAGCAGTGAAGGTTCCAACCTCTGAGAACACTGAGATGACAGCCAGACTCTCTGCAAGCCCTAGGGAATAGAATCAACCCTCTCCAAAAAGTGAGATGGCAGCCAGACTCACTGCAACCCCTGGGGCACATGCTCCACTCTCTCTGAAGACTGGGGTGGCACCACACTTCCTGAAAAATGAGGCACAATTTCTTCCCTCTACAAGTGCTGGGGTATACTCACCCTTTCTACATACATGGATGGGTCTGCTCTCTTGGACTGAGAATTTGTCTTCAGTACAGGCCTCAGTTTCAATAATTCTCCCTTTGAAGTCATAGTTCCTTCAATCTGTCCTTTTTCTGTCCCTTTTAGTTCATGCTGGCAGTGTTTCCACTCATGCAGGTCTTGCAGAATGCTTGGTTTCACATGCAACACACAGGAGTCCAAACCATTAGACAAAAGAACTTTCCAAAAATTCTTTCTGGATAACTGCATTTCCAATACTGAGTTGCACTGAAATGGCTGGCTCATTCCATGTACAGTTAAATTCTCAGAAGGAGCAATATCCTCTGTGGACTCACTTTCTGAAAGCTCAGAATTTTCTAAACCATTAATCTCTGGTTTCTTTGTGTCCAAGAGTTCAGTTCTCAATTTCTCCCCTTCCTCTCACATTTTACTATAAACTGCATGTAGAAATCAGGCTGCATTTTTCACATTTAGTTTGGAATCTCCTTAGTTAAATATCTAAGTGTATCACTTTCAAATTCTGCCTTCTATCAGACATCAGAAACTAATTTTGCCAAATTCTCTGCCACTTTCAAACAAGCATCACCTTTCTTCCAGTTTGTTTTGGTTTGGTTTTTTGCATGGGCAGGCACTGGGAATCAAACCCGGGTCTCTGGCATGGCAGGCGAGAATTCTGTCTGCTGAGCCACTGTGGCCCGTCCACCTTTCTTCCAGTTTGTAATGACACATTCATCATTTCTGTCTAAGGCCTCATTAGAAGTACCTTTAGCATTGATACTCCTACAAATAGTTGCTCCAAAGCACCCTAGGCCTTTTCACTCACAATTCTTCTAGCCTCTACCCAATACCAAATTACAAAGCTATTTCCACAGTTTTGTTATGTGCAATAGCAGCACCCCACTCTTCTGGTACCAAAATCTATTTAGTTCATTAGGCTGTTTAAAGCAATATAATATGAAATGGTTCAACTTGAACAATGAGAATATATTCACTTGTGGTTAGAAGCCAGGAAAGTGTCTACATCAAGGCATCATCAAGGTGATGATTTCTTCCCAAAGACTGTGGTGTTCTGGCTTGGAGATCCTTGTTTCCTCTGTCACATGACAAGACACATAGCAGCATCTACTGGGCTCTCCCTTATCTTCCAGATTCCATTGTTTTCAGCTTCTTGCTTCCATGAGTTTCTCTCTCTCGAGCTCTCCTTTCTTTCTGTCTCTTTCTCTTTCTCTCTCCCCCTCCCTCCCTCCCTCTCTCCTTCCCTCCTTCTCTCTCCCTCTCCATCCTATTTGTAAAGGAATCAGTAAGAGGATTAAGACCTGAATGAGGTGGGTCACACATTAACTTAAGTAGGCTCATCAAATTATCCTACTTAAAGTGGGTCCACACCTGCAGCAATGGATTGACTTTAAGAGCATGCTTTTCTGGGTTACATGCAGTTTTGAGACACCAGAGGTCACAAAACAAGTTTTAACAAATTAAAAAATATAAAATTCTTACAATATATCTTCTCTGACCACAATAGACTGAGGCTACTAATTAACAACAGAGGAGAAGAACTTAAAAATTCACAAATATGTGTGAATTAAACAATACATTTTAAACAACCAAATGTTCAAAGCAGAAGTAATGAGGGTAAATCAGGAAATATTCAGAGGAGAATGAAAATGAAAATGCAACATAAGTGAGCTTATAGATACAGCAAAGGTAGAGTTGAGAAGGAAAAGTATAGCTCTAAATGCTTACATTTTAAAAAGAAGAAAGATTTAAAAAAAAAAAAAAGGAGACTTCTGGGTCAAGATGGCGGCTTAACAACGTGCGCATTTTAATTCGTCCTCCAGAACAACTACTAAATAACCAGAAACAGTACAGAACAGCTCCTGGGGCCACGTCAGTGACCAGACACACAGTGTACCCCAGTCTGGACCAGCTGGACCAGCTGCGAGCACCCCCCAGAACCGTGAGTTCCCAAATCTATGGCGGCCAGCGTTCCTCCCCCCACAGGCCACTTCCCAGAGGGGAAAGGAAAGGACTTTACCAGCAGCAGGGACTGGGCACAATCAAACACCAATTGTGGAACTAATTAAAAAATTCTGACTACTAAAAATAGGCCCCCAGCTTAGGTGAACCTGATCAAAGCGGAGGTTGCTCATTTTTGCCCTGGCGCAAAGGAGGCAGGACTGACAGAAAAAGGGGGGGGGAAGGAGGGAAACAGAGGTTTTTGTGGCTGTGTATCTACAGGGGCTTGACTGCCTCTGGATACAGCAGCAGGACTTTTCAGGCTGCAACTGCCCCAGGCATAGGCAGAAGTGAGCTCTTTGGGGGGCTTGTCTGGGGCCTGTGCCTTCCCCAGGGGAGGGGTGAAGCCCCACACAGGTGGAATCCCTCCATCAAGGAATTCAGACACCAGGGCTTGGTAATTTGAAGCCATTGGAACCGGCTTGCAACCTCTCCTCTGTCTCCACCACACCCCCAGCAGGGAGAGTCTGCCAAAGTTAAAGGAACCACATCATCTTATGCTGGTGGGACCTGCAGTCAGACAAGTGCAACATACTGGGCAGGATAAGGAAAACAGAGTTCAGAGAGTTCACAGGAAAGTCTTTCAACCTGCTGGGTCTCACCGTCAAGGAAAACCGATGCAGGTGACTCTATCCTCCTGATAGGAGGCCAGTTTGGTCTGGGAAAATCTGGATGGGGTATATAATATCTAAGTAGGCCCTCCTAAGTGTGCGGGTGGGGGGAGGCACCATACAAGCAGGGCAAGAAACAAGAAAACAAGAACTGAAAATTTCTCCTCTGTTAAACAAAACTTAAGCTAGAGGTCCAGATAAAGCTGAACGGAATGTCAAAGAACAGATAGACAACAAATTCATCAAGCAAGAAAACCCTAGATAAAAGAAGTGAAAGCAATCTCCAGAATAAACTAATTAAGGTAATTAAATGCCTAGACACCAGCAAAAAATAACAAATCACACTAGGAAAATTGAAGAAAGGGCCCAGCCAAAGGAACAAACCAACAATTCAAATGACATACAGGAACTGACACAATTAATTCAGAATGTACGAACAGACATGGAAAACCTCATCAAAAACCAAATCAATGAATTGAGGGAGGATATAAAGAAGGCAAGGAAAGAACAAAAAGAAGAAACTGAAAGTCTGAAAAAACAAATCACAGAACTTATGGGAATGAAAGACACAGTAGAAGAGATGAAAAAAACAATGGAAACCTACAATGGTAGATTTCAAGAGACAGAACATAGGATTTCAAAACTGGAGGACGGAACATCTGAAATCCGACAAGAAACAGAAACTATAGGGAAAAAAAAAAGGAAAAATATGATCAGGGACTCAGGGAATTGAAAGACAATATGAAGCTCATGAATATATGTGTTGTGGGTATCCCAGAAGGAGAAGGGAAGGGAAAAGGAGGAGAAAAACTAATGGAGTAAATTATCACTGAAAATTTCCCAACTCTTATGAAAGACTTAAAATTACAGATCCAAGAAGGGCAGCGTACCCCAAAGAGAATAGATCCAAATAGACATATTCCAAGACATTTACTAATCAGAATGTCAGAGGTCAAAGAGAAAGAGAGGATCTTGAAAGCAGCAAGAGAAAAGCAATCCATCACATTCAAGGGAAGCCCAATAAGACTATGCACAGATTTCTCAACAGAAACCATGGAGGTGAGAAGACAGTGGGATAATATATTTAAATTATTAAAAGATAAAAACTGCCAACCAAGAATTCTATATCCAGCAAAACTGTTCTTCAAAAATGAGGGAGAAATTAAAACATTTTCAGACAAAAAACCACTGAGAGAATTTGTGACCAAGAGACCAGCTCTGCAAGAAATACTAAAGGGAACACTAGAGACAGATATGAAGACAGAAGAGAGAGGCATGGAGAAGAGTGTAGAAATGAAGACTATGAGTAAAAGTAAAAAGAAGGAAAATTAGATATGACATATAAAATCCAGAAGGCAAAATAGTAGAAGAAAGTACTACCCATGCAGTAATAACACTGAATATTAATGGTTAAACTCTCCAATCAAAAGACACACTCTGGCAGAATGGATTAAAAAACAGGACCCATCTATATGCTGTCTCTACTCAAAGGACACAAGGCCAAGGACACAAATGGACATTTACACACCAATATTTATAGCAAAATTATTAACAATTACCAAGAGATGGAAACAGCCAAAATGTCCATCAACAGACAGTTGACTAAACAAACTGTGACATTTACATAAGATGGAATATTATGCAGCTGTACGACAAAATAAAGTTATGAAGTATGTAACAACATGAATGGACCTTAAGGACATTATGCTGAGTGTGATTAGCCAGAAACGAAAGGACAAATACTGTATGGTCTCACTGATATGAACTGACATTAGTGAATAAACTTGGAATATTTCCTTGGTAACAGAGACCATCAGGAGATAGAAATAGGGTGAGATATTGGGTAATTGGAGCTGAAGGAATACAGATTGTGCAACAGGACTGAATATAAAAACTCAGAAATGGACAGCACAATACTACCTAACTGTAATGTAATTATGTTAAAACACTGAATGAAGCTGCATGTGAGAATGACAGAGGGAGGAGGGCTGGGGACATAAATAAAATCAGAAAGAAAGATAGATGTTAAAGATCGAGATGATATAATCTTAGGAATGCCTAGAGTGTATAATAATAGTGAAATGTACAATGTACAAATTTTAAAAATGTTTTTGCATGAGGAAGAACAAAGGAACGTCACTATTGCAGGGTGCTGAAAACAGATGATAATACTTAAAAATATCACCTTATGTGTGAGACTAAAGCAAAAAATGTTTGTTACAAAATTTATATTTCGACTAGAGCATTTCCTAATATAACTCGTGTAGATAGTTTGATTGAATGTCATAAGTACTTGGAATCTCAGGTAGGACATGAGATTTCGTTGGTTTGTCCAGAGTGATGCCCCGATGAATCCCAGAGTGATTTGATCAGTGACTGGAAATGTATTTGCAAGCCCCCTTCGGGGAATGGTGAGAGTGGGGAGAAATTCAACTTCCCCAAGTTGAATTCTTGATATTCTCACAAGCAGTGTGGACAACCAAAGCCATAGGCTGAGCCCCCAGTCTTGGGGTGTGTTCATATGAAACTTAACCCCACAAAGGATAGGTCAAGTCTGCTTAAAATTTAGGCCTAAGAGTCACCCCCAAGAGAGCCTCTTTTGTTGCTCAGATGTGGTCTCTCTCTCCAGCCAACATGACGAGCAGTCTCACCACCCTCCCCCTCTCTGCATGGGACATGACTCCCAGAGGTGTGGACCTTCCTGGCAACGTGGGACAGAGATCCTGGAATGACCTGAGACTCAGCATCAAGGGACTGGGAAAACCCTAGAATAAGCTGAGAATTAACATCAAGGGATTGAGAGAACCTTCTCGACCAAAGGGGGAAGAATGAAATGAGACTAAGTGTCAATGGCTGAGAGATTCCAAACAGAGTTGAGAGGTTATCCTGGAGGTTATTCTTATTCATTAAGTAGATATCACCTTGTTGTTCAAGACGTAGCGGAGAGGCAGGAGGGAACTGCCTGAAAATGTAGAGCTGTGTTCCAGTAGCCATGTTTCTTGATGATGATTGAACAATGATATAGTTTTCACAATGAGACTCTGTGAATGTGAAAACCTTGTGTCTGATGCCCCTTTTAGCTACTATAGCAACAGAAGAGTAGAACATATGGAATAAAAATAAATAATAGGGGGAACAAATGTTAAAACAAATTTAGTTTGAAATGCTAGTGGTAAATGAAAGCGAGGGGTAAGGGGTATGGTATGTATAATTTTTTTTCTCTGTTATCGTTTTATTTCTTTTTCTGTTGTCTTTTTATTTCTTTTTCCAGATCGATGCAAATGTTCTAAGAAATGATGAACATGCAACTATATGATGATATTAAGAATTACCGATTGTATATGTAGAATGGAATGATATCTTAATGTTTTGTTTAATTTTTTTAATTAATAAAAAAAGTTAAAAAATAAATAAAAATAAAAAAGGGACTCTCTCCAAAATGTTTCCTTTTTAAAGGATTCCAATGAACTAATCAAGACCCACCTGGAATAAGTACAGTCACAACTCCATGGAAGCCATCTAATCAAAAGTTACTACCCACAATTGGGAGGGTCACAGCTCCATGGAAACAATCAAAACGCTCTCACCCAGCAATACTGAATGAGAATTAAAGGACATGGCTTTTCTGGGGTCCACCACAGATTCAAACCAGCACAGGCCTCCTCCATTGTGAATCCCAAACACTGCCGCCATGAACCCCAGGGTACGATGTCCATTCCTGTACCCACACTCAGTTCCTCCAGGTATATATTGAGCAATAGCATTGAAGGATCATATGGCAACCCCACCCCTAGCCTCCTGTGGAACCACCAGTTATATTCCTTTGTTAAACCCTATCTTCTCTGTTATAATTCCTCCTTCTCCTTTGATCTTTCTTCCAGTCTTTAAGGGTATTTGGGCTAAGCCCATTCTAACTTTTTCATGTTGGAAAAGGCTGTCAATAATATGGGACATGGGGATAGAACTAGTCGATGTTCTGGAGAGGCTAGGCTCTCTGATTTCAGGACTTATCTGGCGTAGGAACCAGGAGGGTGTAGGTTTCTGGAAAGTAATCTCAGTTAGAGCCCTAGGTGTTCTTTAGGGTAAACAGGAATGGTTTTGGTTTGGGTTTGGCATACCATGGCAATTAGCTATATCTAGCAGAAATTTGCATAAGAGTAGTGTTCGGAATAGCCTCTTAACTCTATTTCAACACTCTTAGTCACTGATATTTTATTTTGTTACATTTCTTGTCCCCCTTTTGGTCAGGAAGGCATTGCTGATCCCATGTGCTAGGGCCAGGCTCATCCCTAGGAGTCATGTCCCACCTTGTCAGGGAGACTCACCCCTGGATGTCATGCCCCACATAGAGGAGAGGGTAATGAGTTTACTCACAGAGTTTAGGAGATGTATTTTTTTTTAAGTTGTTTTATTCACACACCATACAAGCTAACCAACATGGGCAATCAATGGCTCACAGTATACTTTCAGAGTTGTACGTTCGTCAACACAATTTTGGAGCATTTTCATTACTGCTAAAAAGGAAAAAAAAATCCATGCCCTTTTGAGACCCCTATGATTGACACTTAGCTTCAGTGTGGTACCTTTCTCACAACTCATGGAAGAATCGTAATTACTGCTAACTATAGCGCATAATTTGCATCGGGTGTATTTTTTCCGTTTATGCCACCCTATTCTTAACTCTTTGTAACAGTGACTTTCTTATTCATGGAAAAACATTCTTCTATTTATATCATTAATCAAGTCATCGTCCACAACTGTGTGTTTTACAATCCCATGTTTAGGGTCATGTGTGGCACTACAAGGAAACCTAGAGGATGAAACAAGAGGAGCCCTTTCAAACCCTTAGTCGCGTTAGCTTCAGAAACTACTTGTACGGCTCTGTCAAATTATGGAGGGAACCATGATGCCCTGTGCTCTAAATGGCGCCGCCATCTTTGACGGAAGTGACTCGCGGGAGCCGCCATTTTGGCCGGGCGGGAGGTTATTTCCGGTTCCGGTGGCGCGGTGCTCTTCCTTTTTCACGGCGGGGCAGTGGCTGTCTCGGTTGTGGTTCTCGGCTCTCCGGACCATCCGGTGCCATCCTCGTCGCTGCGGCGACCTCGACACCCGCCGCCGCCATGACTGAGCAGATGACTCTCCGTGGCACCCTGAAGGGCCACAACGGCTGGGTGACCCAGATCGCTACTACTCCGCAGTTCCCGGACATGATCCTGTCAGCTTCGCGAGGTACGAGCTGAGGTGCGGGGGCCGGGTGGGGACGGCGTTCGCTCGCGGCGGACCCAGGGCCCCACTCCGTCCGGTGTAACTCCGCGCGCCGCCCGCGTTTTGCAGAGGGGGACGTGACTCGGCCCTTGGCCTGCGGGAGCATTGGCGGGGGTGGGGGGTGTCCCATTTCCTGTCCCTCGGGGCCCGGGCGGAGCGGTGATGATCCCAACATGCCATCTGAGCGCCCGTGCTGAGACCCAGAGGCTGTTTCTGAGCTGCCGCCGGGCCCTGCTAGGGAGGGGTGGGCTCACAGGGGCCTCGTGCCCGTCCGCCCTGCCCTTTGCCCCCTCGGCCCTCCTTGGCTTTTGCCCTCCCTGTGGGCCCGCAGCGTCGGGGGCTTCCCGTGCCTTCTGAGAGCGCCCAGGTGGTTAGGAGGCAGCTGGGACTCGACCTGCTGCTGGTGCTTAGTGGTGAGCCTTAGTGCCGGGCACGCGCGTGCAGGAAAGCCTGCGGGCTGGCAGCGCCCGAGCAGCATTTCCAGCGGTTGCAGAAAGGTCCACAAGTCGTTAGAGCTCAGACCAGATAGGAGATAAATGTCTTAATGGGTTCGGGTCCCAGAAAAGGACATCCGTCGTCGCATTCGGAGTTCTGTACACCTGACGGAATCTCATGCACAGCTTGGCCTTACTCTGGGTTAGTGAACTTGTCTTGGCTTGCGGACTCCCTTCCCCCTCACCTGACTCTAATTTGTCATTTTGTGAGCCCTCTGTGACCTTGAGATGTCCGGGTTAGCCCGTAGGTCAGTGAGGAGGCTGGAGACCGGCAGGATGGCGAGGATTGAGGCGGCTGAGTGTCCATTTCGGTTTTCTCTCTAGACAAGACCATCATCATGTGGAAGCTGACCAGAGACGAGACCAACTATGGTATTCCCCAGCGTGCTCTGCGGGGTCACTCTCACTTTGTCAGTGATGTGGTCATCTCCTCGGATGGCCAGTTTGCCCTCTCAGGCTCCTGGGATGGAACCCTGCGCCTCTGGGATCTCACAACGCAAGTAGCTGCTCACTTAGACCTGGGGCCTTGGGGAAGAGCTGGGCAAAGTGAAGTAGAGGTGGTAGGGAGAAGTGGGTAGAGTAAAGGAGGTCATGTCGGGGTTACTCACCTGAGTCTTGCTGGGGAGCGGTCTGAGTATCTTGGCCTGGCACCTCGGTGTGGTTGGGCACGTGGCAGGGGTCATGGAGGACCCTGGTGATGACAGACGACATTGTCCACCTATCCCCATGGGGCATGAGGACATGTCCTGCAATTCTGAGGGGGTTCTCTCGCATAGACTCAGCCAGGGACTTGTGGTCGGGACTGTGTGTGGCATTGGGGGGTAATTCACCACTGAGACAGGACATGACGAAACTGTGGAGAGACCGTTTGCAGGCTCTGCTTAGAGAGTGACCATGTCCTCCCTCCCAGGGGCACCACCACACGCCGGTTTGTAGGCCACACTAAGGATGTGCTGAGTGTGGCTTTCTCCTCTGACAACCGGCAGATTGTCTCTGGCTCCCGAGACAAGACCATCAAGCTGTGGAACACTTTGGGAGTCTGCAAGTACACAGTCCAGGTAAAGCAGAGGCATTGGTCGGGAGCCTGGTGCAGGTGTTGGAGCTCCTCCTCTTCCATTTCTCCTTGTCTTATGCCAGGAGCCTAAAAGTTCTGGGGAGGAGGATATAAGGCTGCCGACACCCACCCCACACGGCTGAGGGAAGGCTGGGGCAGTTAGAATTTTATGTCATGGGATGGTTTCCCTTTGCTTCCTTTCCATCTGTAGGATGAGAGCCACTCAGAGTGGGTGTCTTGTGTCCGCTTCTCGCCCAACAGCAGCAACCCCATCATCGTTTCCTGCGGCTGGGACAAGCTGGTCAAGGTGCGCTTGGGGCCAGGGGACAGGTGGGTGTGGGCTCCAGCTCTGAATACTTTGTAGGTTCCTTTAATTGACTTTTTTTCCTTTGGCTGTTGTTTTTCCAATTCCGGCCATAAATTTCTGGTATTAATAGCAAGAGGGGAAAAGTATGGAGTAGTTTGAGCCCAGAGCCTTTGTAAGACTCCACACAGCATTTAGTAACTGTTTTAAAACCCAGTTGTCTTTAAGTGGCCAAGAGAAATTCTTCAACCTCTTTTTACTGATAAATGATGGTCATTCCTCCCAGGAATGTTTTCAAATAAGGTATCATGTTAGGCCCCAAGCCGGCTTCCTCACCTGTGGGTCCTCTGCCCCTCTTTTTAGGTATGGAACCTGGCTAACTGTAAGCTGAAGACCAACCATATTGGCCACACGGGCTACCTGAACACTGTCACTGTCTCTCCAGATGGATCCCTCTGTGCTTCTGGAGGCAAGGTATTCAGGAGCCAGGGGCCTCCTACTCTTAAAGTGGGGGGTGGGGGAGGCTGAACATGCCTTTCGCAGGGGACACTTTGAGGCGTTTGCTTACAGGAAGCTTGGGAAAGGGGGTAGGGGGGCTTAAGAGTTGATTAGGACAAAACATTGGGAAATGGAGTTGATTTCCGGGAACAGTCACAGTGACCCAGTGGTGTCTTCCAGGATGGCCAGGCCATGCTGTGGGACCTAAACGAAGGCAAGCACCTCTACACGCTGGACGGCGGGGATATCATCAATGCCCTCTGCTTCAGCCCCAACCGCTACTGGCTCTGTGCTGCCACGGGCCCCAGCATCAAGATCTGGGTGAGTGTGAATACAGTTCAGACTGAGTGCCTGGCTGTACTTTGGAAGTCCTGCCAGTGTGATGGTTACACACATGGTAATATACCATCTTACCACATGCTGAGATTTGTCAATCTCAAGGCTCAAGAAGGGCAAGTTAAAAGTAGTTAAGACTTCGTAGGTTTGGGTTTTAAAATGGGAGACTTAAGTTACAGCAGCTTACTCAGCCCAGCACATTTGGGTCCAGATAATTCTTTGTTGTCAGAGTGCTGTCTGGTGCATTTTGGGGATGTTTAGGGGCAATCCAGGCCTCTACCCACTAGGCACTTGTAGAAAACCTCTTCCCCCTCAGTAGTGACAGTCAAAAACACGTCCAGAGATGGCCAGATAATAGGGAAGGTATAGGGGCTGGAGAAGACACAGTCCTGTATTGAGAACCACTGAGTTACACAGGGGCTGCTGAGTGGTGAGCTCTGTTTGGGTATAGAAAATCTTTGGTTTTTTTTTAAGCAACATTAGAGAAATGTCTGACATTAAACGTATTAATGGTTTCTTTGCCCTGCTTACCAGGACTTGGAGGGCAAGATCATTGTAGATGAACTGAAGCAAGAAGTTATTAGTACCAGTAGCAAGGCAGAGCCACCCCAGTGCACCTCTCTGGCCTGGTCTGCTGATGGCCAGGTAAGTGGGCTTGTCCTCTTGGGTCACTAGGCTTCAACCATTTTCTCCCCTCCTTTCTGCTCTTCATGTGACTAATCTGCCAGTTACAAGATTTATCTCTTTGACATAAGGTAAAATAACAGTGAAAAGATTAGCCATATTTATTTAGGAGGACCTAATTAGGTCTGCCAGTGAATTGCAAAGTACATGCTACTGACATGATTCTGTGATCTGGAGTACTTTGGCTACCTGCACTTTGAGGTGAATGCCTTGATGAACTTGAGTCATTGGAAGTGACTCCTTTGTACTAGCTGTTCCTTACTCTAGGAGTGCAGTCACTACCCACCGTCTGGGATCTTAGAGAAGAGCCATCTGAGCAGCACTAGTGAAACTGTAGAGCACTGACTGGCCTGATCTAATCTGATGTGATTTCTCCTTTCTTGCAGACACTGTTTGCTGGTTACACAGACAACCTGGTGCGAGTGTGGCAGGTGACCATCGGCACCCGGTAAAATTATGGCAGAGCTTTAGAAATAAAGGAAAAACTGGTTTTCTGACTTTTTGAAAGTGTGTTTCTCTGATAAGCAAAAAGCCACTTTCATATCCATCCTGCTTCCTGGTGAGAAAGCAAAAAACACTGATTAAACACTGAAAACTGGAAGTAGGGTGATGAGATGTGTGGACCAGGTAAATACGGCTTGGGATAGGGGGTTGTCAGTCTGTTCAGGCCCCCTATGGTGTTGGGGTGGGATGAGATACGAGTTCCTAGACAGCGGTATAGGATAGTTTCCCAAACTTGCCCATCACAGTGTCAGCCCAAGTTTCAGGTAGAGATCAGAGGAAAAGTGGCTCATTATTCCAAAATAGTTGCAACCAATTGGGGAACAGAAGGTTAACAGAAGAATGAACTGGAAAAAACAGGAATATAAACTAAAAGAATTTCTGAATAGTTTATCACTTGGGTCTTTGGTTAAATGAATTTTTTAATCCTTTTACCTGTTATAAGGTAACTGTCACTACGAAAGAGCTGCTATTCAGTCATAACTCCTTCCCTTCACTAGATGCAAAATTGTGGTCTTCAGCTATACCGTGATCACGGTGGGCTTTGCTGGGACCACATTGTCTAGAGCAGCCACCTGGGGCAGATGCAGGACAGCAGCCAGAGCTGCTGGTCCTCAAAGCCACTGTGTAACTGGGATGCTGGGTTTCAAAGCTGTAAATCCAGCTTCAAACTATGGCACTTCATCCCAATTAGATTTACAGAAAAAGACTGGAATTGAAGTATTTGTACATCCTGGGCTTTTGGAAATTGTTGGGAAAATGACAAAAGATCAGGTTGATGCTAGAAGGGTCTATTGGTAATTATGAGAAACCAGGATGTTCAAATGAGGTGGCTGTAGGTTCTGTCCCAATTCCAGGCTAATGGAGTGTCCTCCAAGTTACATCCTGCTCACCTAAAGGAATGGACTTGAGAGAAGAAGCAAATAAACTTTTATTAATTTCCACCACACAGCCCACCTGTCCCTTTCCCCAAGAACATGAATTAACCTCAGCTATCAAAGCAGAGGACAAAAGCTGAGAAATGGCAGAAGGCAAGGAGTTACTAGAAAAATAGATTATACCCAAGGCTGACCTCCTGGGGATCCAAACCCCTGTCCCCAGGTGCCCCATCAGGGCTTGCCAATGGAGGGAACTGAAGGCATGGAGAGAGAGGCTGGAAACTGGCAGATAATTGATGAACAGTCCCATTAAACAAAGGGGAAAGGAGCCTAGCAGTGACTGGGGTGGGGATGGGGTGAGCTTTGCTCCTAGATGGGAGTGCTGGAAAAAAGGGAGAAAATAATTTATTGGATGATATAATTGTATGTAGTTTCAATCATGTCGACCATTCCAGATCTCTGACTGAAGCTAAACTCTGGCCGGTCTATGGAGGTAGAAATTGGGGATGGAAGGCAAGTTTAGAAACCCTCCTAATTCCCCAGAGGCGTAGAATTTCTCTTACCCAGCTCTGCCCTTTTCCCCAGCCTGCCTCCCCAAAAGAGCTTCCAAATCCCTCAGCTAAAATTTGCACCAGAAAGCAGAATTAGGGTGGGGTATGAGTCTTGCCCAAACCCTCCAGCCTCAGAACAGACAAAGGCTGAAGAATAGGGGTGGGGAAAAGGAAGTTAAGGAGGAAAGATTACCATCTCCCCCTCTTCCCCTACTCCCAACTTAGATTCCAGACTGGGCTGGCAGACAGGGAGGGGAGGCCAGGCAGCTGTTAGTTACTGGGGACCCATGCAGACCTGTTGGACAGACTTAGGTGAGAGAAGGCCGAGCTGGAGGCCAGGAGGGTTCTTTAGGTTCCTAGAGGGAGAAGCAGGGGCCTGGGATCAAGGGGGAGCGGGAAGCAACGCGGTAACAGACGTCAGGAGCCTCTGAGCCCCCAAACTTGCGGGCCACCTTCCACCACCACCCGCCCCCCCAGTGCCGACCGGAGGGGCCCTTGCGGGTGGCAGGCGAATCAAGGGCAGAGCTTGATGCGGGTGCCCTTGGAGAGCACCCGGAAGAAGGGGAAGACACGCTCGCCCAAAAAGGCAGCCGAGAAGGTATGCACGTGGGCCAGAGTCTCCGCGTTGTAGAATCCCAGGCGCCCGGCCTCATAGTCCAGGTACACGCCAAAGCGCCGCGGTTTCTCACTTGGGCTCAGCAGTGTCTGCTCTGTTGAGCTCTGCGCCTGGTAGCGTTTGCCGTTGGTGCCCACACACCACACTTCGCGCTGAAGAAGGGGCTGCTGGGGCAGGTGGAGCCGGCGGCGGCGGTGGTGATGGCGTGAGGAGCTGGCATCCCCGCTGCCCACGGAGGACCCCCCAGAGCCCACCTTCTCCTTGTGATGGGTCGACTCACGGGCAGCGCCCACCGCCCAGCCCCGCCGCCCGCCCACTTCTACCTCCCAGTAGTGCCGGCCAGAGCGGAAGCCCTGGGCCCCCAGTACGCAGCAGTCAGTGGAGAAGCGCTTGGGATGGTCAGCAACCTCCTGCCGCCGTTCTGCCAGGCGGACCCCCCGGCGGTCAGGGGACAGCATCAGGGCAGGGTGAGCCGTGTCAGGGTCCAGCGTCAGGTCCACTTGGGAGGAGGGAGGACAAATACGCCAGGGCTGGAATAGCTGTTTCCCATCAGTGGCCAACTCCACAGGTTCTGCCTTTCCCGTTCCCCTCCAGCTCTCAGCAACCCACCCCACCCACCCCAGAGGCCAGGCTCAGGTTCCTGTTGGCGCCACCTCCTTCCTTGGTCTTACTCCCAGAGCGCCTGACAGCGCTTCCCTCTGACCCTGCCCTTTCTTGTCGCCCCCCCACCCCCAAAACGTGGGCTAGGAGAGGACACTTGGCATTCAAGTCCCAGAACAAGCTGCCTGCCTGTGTCCTGCTCCGTCACAGCTCCTTCCCACCCCTTCCACTGGCACCAACTTTCCCTCAGGACCCGATCTCGGATCTGTGAAGGGAAAGGCAAAGGAAGGTCGTACAGGTGACCTCCCTACCTCGGGCGGCCTGACAAAACATCCGGCTCATTTTCCTCACGATGGCGTCTGTCAGGAAGTCATGGCTATGGGGCTGGCACGGGTCAGGGGACCAGAGCTCGGGGGGCTGCAGCTGGACCTCTTCGCACCTGGAGGAAGGGGACGGGGCAGGGGGTGGGACCATGATATTCCCAGAGAGGAGAAGAAGCTGAGGGGAGGGAGAGGAGGGTCCAGGAGGCAGAAACTCAGGTCCTGGGAAAGGAAGGAGAGGAGAGGGATACCCAGGAGGCAGGGGTGGGGAACCCGAAGCCACCTGGTCATGTAGGGGGAAGGGTGAGAACACACCTATTGAAAGTCTCCTTGATGTCCTGGGAATAACAAACAAAAAAGGGAGAGGGAGAAAGAGACAAAGAGAAAGTCAGCTGCACAGGGGTGGCTCCTTTCTCCCAATCTCCAGCCAGAGAAAGGACTGAACTTGAGCAGGGAGGGGGAAGAGGTGCCCTCAGGACCTCAGAACCGAGCATCCGTCGGAATCACACCTGCGCCTCAGCACACCAACCCTCCCTGTCGTCAGACTGTGGCTCCACGCTTTGTAATTAACCCCCACGATGTAACTGTCACAATATTCTAGGGCGTCACTGTCTCAACACTGTCACTGTCAACTCTCACTTACACCCCTCCTACAGCTGGTGTTCCTTCTTTCCACTGGGTAAAGCAGTCGCACCCCCTACATTCAACATTAACTCTTTCCGTTCTCAACAAACTTGCTGATCTTCAGGTTCAATCACTGGGTCCCTCCCAAGGAGGGAAGAGGCAGGTCTGGGCGGATTTCTGGTCACCACGGCCCGACAGCACCCGGCAGCCCAGGGTGCTGAGAGCGGGGCAGGGAGGGGCTCTGCTCACCTGCAGCAGCCGCAGGCCTCCCTGCTGGCTCCGCTCCTGGGCTTCGGCCAGCAGGCGGCTCAGCTGGGCAGCCTGCTCTGCAAGACGGCTGGCGGTAGCCCCCGCACGTCCCAGCTGCGCCTCGTGCATCTCTCGGAGGCGCCGCTCCAGCCCTGCCTGCTCTTCAGCCAGGAACCGAGTCAGCCGCCCAAACTCGGAGGCCACCGCTGCCAGCTCTGACTTCATCTGGCTCTGGTTTGATGGAAAGGGAATGGTGGACGCCACTGTGACACGCAGGAACCTAAACCCGTTTCCCAAGGAGCACACGTGCCCCAGGCCCGCGGTAGGGGCTCCTTCTCTCTCCTTAGCGGGCAACCTTGCCGGGCACCAGTCCTGTCCAGCACCGTGGTCTCAAGCCCACCACATTCTGCCGGGAAGACTTACTTGTCTGCCTAACTTTGACTCTTCAGGTCAGGCCTTGGTCTAAATTATAAATATTCCCCGAGCCTTCTCTCCCCTCCAGATCTTAAGTAAGACCATCCCCTTAAATATAATTATCCCTTTGTGACATTTTCTGCTTATGCTAAAGTATCTCCTACTGTTCTCTCCAGGGCACAATAAACTCCCTGTCAGAAGGGCTGGGTATGGCTTTGTTTGCTAGGTTCTTCACACCCTGCCACTGCACCCACCTCAGAGTAGACACTAAGAACTTTTTGAAATGAGTGAATGAAAATATTCAAGAATCAAGACACCAAAGTTAGGGTCCTGACTATACCACAACACAGTGGCATTGGGGCGACCACCCAGTCAGTCCCTGAAGTTCAGGGGCTGGCAAGCTTTTTCTGTAAAGGGCCAGACAGGAGACATAGTATACTATGTGGACCAAGAGGCAAAATCGGGGGTGTTGTGCAGGAACTTATATAATCAGGGAGAAACTTCCTGCCCAGTCCCACCCCGTTCACCTGGGGTGGCCATCCAGGTAGAAGACCTGCTTTCTGCCCAGCTACCATCAGCTAGAGACACTGGGATGAAGAGTGATGAGCCAGAGTGGCGAGGGAGGTCCTGACTGCAGGTGGGTGGGAAAACTGCCACTAGAGTCAGTTTCACTTCGCCCCAGTGTCACTCAGATCCTGGCATGCCTTCTCTGCACCCTTCTCTCCTCCCAGGGAGCCCAGAAGTCTCAAGTGGGACAGCTGGCCAGAGAGGATATGACTCCTTGACGTCCAAGCTATTTCCACCACCCAATGCCCAAGAGTTGCCAATCACGGAGTCCCTGATGTGGAGGTGGCAACCAGCACAGGCCTTGGGAAGTGGCAAGGCCCAGCCAGGGCCAGGAAGGCAGGAGCTGGGAGCAGAGAGAGCAAGAGAGGCAGAGAGGTATGTCTCAACTTGGCCTCTGCAGCTCACAGTGTCAATCCACCTCGGCAATGCCTGCCAGCCTTACAAAAAGAGGCCAGGGGTAGGACGCACAGTAAGGGGGGAAAAATGTATAAAAAGATTCCTTAGGGCCACAGGGGTGATAATGAGGAGGGAAAAAAGATTAAAAAAAAAAAACACTAGACTAGAAGATATTAAGGTCTCTGCAGTGCTCACACTCATTAATTCCTTCCCCAACCCTACACTCCTTGTCCCTTTTTAGGGTCACAGCAAGCTTACCAAGCCATGTTCCTCTCATGCTCAGACCTCCCATGCCCACTGCCTACATCGATTCTGCAGCCTTGGGCTTCTCTGGTGGCTGCTACCTGGGGTGTGCCTTCTATTCTTCATGTGCAGGGCGGCGTGGTGGGTACAGGAGTATGGAGCATAGGTGGTGCAGCTGGCTCTGGGGTTCCACGTCTGGGATGGGAAGTCTGCTCTGCAGCCTTAGGCCATGCCCACCCAGCCCAGCCTTAGATTTCACTCCATCTTGGAACCTAAAACCATGCCTCCTGACCCTCAAAGGCTCCCCTCTCTTCAGGACTTTGGAAAGGTGGCTACCCCTCTCCCAGGTCTTGGCTGTCACCTTTTCGGGGGATGCAGTTACCACCTGAGAGAGCAGGCGGCCCCATCTTCCTTGCCCTCCCCAACTACAAAACCCATCAGCCCCTGCCAAAGACATGCACCCACCTTCAGCTCTGTCACCCGCCTCTCCTCCTTGGCCTTCATCTTTTGCACGGCCTCCAGGTGCTTCCTCAGTGGTTCCACATGTCCCTGCAGTTTGGCCTGAGGGAATGGGAAAAGACAGGCTAGAGGCCCTGGCTGGGAGAGGCTCCTACCCTTTCCAAGCCCACCTGCTCAGCCCTCCCCACAGTTGGTGGGGACTCAAAGCCTGATCCACAGGGTGGTGTAAAATACGAGCATCACATTCCCTTCCTCCCCTTTCTTCATGACAAAGGCCTCCAACCCTCCACCTGAGTGTGTGCTCTAACGGTGGGTCTTTCCAACAAAAGCACACACTCAGAGCTGTCTTCGGATCCTTCTCCCTCATAAGCAGTCCTCACCGCCTGCCCAACGATGATCTCGAAATTACCTGTCTGAAGGTTTTGTGCCTGTACGAAAAACCATCTGGGAGTTCACCACCACCTGCAGACCTGAGCCCCCACTGCTCCGACATTTCTACCTCACCTCCCACAGCCTTCCCTTCTATGAGGACTGTTAGTTTTAGTCCCAAAGAACTACCTGATCCCAAGGAACACTGAAGGAAATCTTTACAATCCTTCCCCAGGACACTGCGGGCTCTGGAGGCAGGGCCCTCTCTTTAGTTATTTCATCTCTATGCCCCTGCCTCGCTCTTGCTCAATTGCCTGCTAAATGAAAAACAAACAACCTCTCCTTGTTCAAGGCACATATGCAAGTGAGTCCTGCATGGCCAAGTCTTTTTCTTTAAAGGGCTACTAAGAGACACCCGAATGGGTGAAACAGGCCCTTATTTGCTCATTTCTTTTTTTTTTTTTTTTAACCTTTAATCTCTTCAGACTTTCTCTCTCCTTTTCCTTGACAGGTAACATTGGGTAGAATTAAGAGCTCAAACCTAGATCAGAGCTGGATATGTACGTGGCTAGGTAACCTGAGGCAAGCGTGCTTCCAGTTTCCTCTTAAAATGGGGATAATAGAATCTACCTGTAGAAGCATGCTTAGTGCCACATACCTTAGCGCCTGCAGCAAAAGATCAGTAAATAGTATCTAGTATTTATTACCTAGGCCTTCAACCCATTAGAAACATCCTGGTAATGACACTTGAACTAAAGAGGTTAGTGACCCCAAGTTCAAACAGCAGTTGTTGCACAGGAGAAAGGCTTATGGCCAATTCATAACATGAAAATAGTATAAGCGACACAAAGTATTTGCTTTCTAACATTGCTTTGTACTTTTCTGCTGTAAAGTGTCAATGATTTCCACTCCATTCAGAATTTGTAATACTTAAATTTACTGCTTAATATTTTTTCTAAATCAATAACAAAAAGCTTATAAGCACAAACCCAAGCAGGTTATTATTTAAGATAAATTTTCTAGGACCTTTAACATTTTAGGAGCTTTATTTACACATTATTCATGTGCCACTGTTTATCACTAAAGAAAAGTTTCTACAAAACAACACTGTACCAAGCAAGTGCCAATTAGTGTGTATACCTGAAAGGAATAAGCTACCGTTCTATAAGAGAGCTTGTTAAGCCAAAAAGGAAATCCCTCAAATTAGTTCTGTATAACTAGACATATTCCTTTACATTTGATAATCAGCTACTACCACATTAATTGAGTCTATCTGGCTTCCCCAAATTGCAGAGCCCTGGAAACTAATCAAGGAAAGGGACTAGAACTTCTTTTGATCCCTCACCCCTTCCAAGCCTAGTACAGGATTTTTAGGGAGTTGGTATTTGATAAATGTGGCCGATAAAGATTAAAATCCAGTTTCAGAGGCTCTTGGAGAAGTCCTGCAGAGGAAGGAGGGAGGAGAGGGGGTGGAATGCCCGTGGATCCAGCTGACAGGGTGACTACACATTGTGTATATGTCTAGTTACTAGAAACCAAGAGTATAAAAGAGAAGGGGAGAAGGAGCTCACAACTTCCCAAGGATGCATGGCCCAAAAGGCAGGCAATGCTAACAACACAATGATTCTCAAACTATGGGAAGCTTTCCAAAGACCTCCCTACCATCGATTCAGAATCCCTGGTGGAAGGGCCCCTTGTACCACTGAAAAGCTCCTCTAGGAATTCTCATGACCAGCCAGTTTATCAATCACCATGTGCACGGAATGAGGGGATGTGTGTTTGTCTTAGCTGTACCTCTCACAGCTGAGAAGCTCTAGATGCTTTCCTGTAAAATTGGGATAATGCTAACAACAAAAAAAAAGCACTGTGCGGATGACACAGAAGACGCCATCCTCTCCTCCAAGTTGTCCTACCCATCCCCTGCTACGTAATGTTCTCGCTGCCAGGTAGACACATCTCCTTTACCTATGTCCAGAAGGAGTCAGGGTCAGAAGCAGGGGGCAAGACATTCAGACTCCAAGGAGACGGATCACATGTGAGAAAAAAATCATACTAACCACCACCATGGTGGCAGGTGCTATCAACAGAGGCTGGGGGTGGGGAGTGGGTGGCCCTGTGCATGTTACTTGAACTTCTCTGGCTGTTTCCCGATCTGTCAAATGGGAATGGAAGCAGTAACCAAACCCACAGAGCTGTTCTGAGTTTTAAATGAGACAGTCCATGAAAAATGTTTAGGATGGTGACTGATATACATAGCAAGCATTCACTAAATATTAACTATTCATCCTGGAGAAATGAAAGGTTTAATGAGATTCAGAGACTTATCAGAGATTTGAAGATGAGTTAACTGGCAGAGCCAGGTCTAACTTAAAAGCCTCTTTCACTTGCTCTCTCTTTTTTCAAACTTCATTACCAGCGAAGGGAAGCTGTTCTGGTCAGTACGTAAAAATTATACAGAACCAACAAGGGTCCTCAGGGGGAGAACCAAGCCCTATCACGGGATGGGGAGTCCTACTCAGGAAGTAAATGCGGGGCATTTAGGTCTGGCACTAGCAGACACTTCTCTTTTCCTGCTTCGAACCATTCCTTGTTTTTTGGCTGCCCAAGTTCTTCCCGTCTCCGGGAATCTTAGTCAAGGACAGACTTCAGATTTACCCCAAGGAAAATGGGTCTGGTGGTAAAGCAGTAGGGACCTGTCACCTGCGATCCTATATTTAGGGACAGTGAAAGGGCGAAACCGCAGTGGCCTGCTCCCCAGCCGATTCAGTCCAGTGATGGAGCATCACCAGCTTTGCCCCACTTTCTTTGAGGGAGACGGTCTTTCCTGGTAGCCTTCACTGCACCTCTCCTTTGTCTGTGTAGAGTCCTTGCCCTCCTACCCCAGGAGAATCAGCTCACCAGCACGAGGTCGTCAGGGGGACGCGCTGTTTCCTTTCCAAGCTCCCTCACTTCCTCCTCTCCACCCGCTCAGCCCCGCGCCCTCCCGGTTCCGCTCACCTTGTACTCCTGCACCACCTCCTCCAGCGGCACCACGCTGTGCTGCTTGTGGCTCCTGGACTCTCGGCACACCACACAGATGGCCTCTTCGTCCACCTCGCAGAAGAGTTTCAGGGCTTCCTGGTGTTTGGGGCAGACGCCCTGCTCGTTCCCACGACTCACTCGGCCAGGGGTTGGGTGCATCTGCCGAATCACCTGGACCATGTTGGCCAGCTGCAGGTTGGGGCGGAAGCTACGCCGGGGAAAGCTCTTGCGGCACTGGGGGCAGGTGAAGCACCTCCGAGGGGTCGGAGGCGGAGGCAGTGGGGTGACCGGGTCTAGCTCCTCTTCCTCGTCCTCCTCCAGCACCTCCTCCTCGTCCTCCTCCCTCAGGTCCTCCTCCATGTCCCCCAAGTAGTAGTCCAGATCTTCCTCCTCGTCCTCCTCCTCCCACACGTAGTCCATAGTGTCCCAGCTGGACCCGCCCATGCCGCTGGTCCAGAACACACCCTCTTCTTCCTCCTCGACCTCCTCCTCCATGTCGCCCTCGTAGTCTTCGTCCTGCATGGGGGTGTCCCAACCCCCGCCGGCCCCCACGGCCTCCACTTCCTCCTCCTCGCCGTCCTCCTCCTCCTCCTCCTCCTCCTCTTCTTCCTCCTCCCGGTCTAACTCGTCCCTGTCCTCCTCATCCTCCCCGCCCCACAGCTGGGTCACACACACTCGGCAGAAGTTGTGCCCGCAGCCGATGGACACGGGGTCCGTGAAGTAATCCAGGCAGATGGCGCACACCGCCTCCTCCTGAAGGGTCTGCACGGGGTTGGGTGTCATGGCAACGGCAGCCATCTTAGTGTCCCGTCAGCGAGTGTAGATGTGGGGTGGGGGGCTGAGGAGTCGGGGGGGTCTTCCCTCGCGGGCGCCCGGCGACCCGGCCCCACCCCCAGCCCTGCCTCTCAACAGTTGGCCCCGACCGCAGCGAGAGAAATGTTCCCCCGAAAGCCCACCCCTCCACGCAAGAGTTCCCTACTCCCAGACGACGCCGTGTCCCCTGCAAGCGCAGGGGACAGAGCGGAGCGCCACAGCTAAAGGCCCCCGAAGGCCCTGAGTGCAAATCTGCCCCAACGCTCCCTTGGCCGCCTAAGAAATCCCCGCCCCCTCCTCTCTTCCGGGTCCCGCCCCCTCGCTTCCGGCCCTCTTCCCAACACTTCCGGCGTTTTCTCGCCACTCAGGCTCCCGAGTTCTCTGCACCGCTCCCACTACACCCCTTTCTTCCTCTCCGGGCCCCCGAACGACAGGAAGCGGCGAGGAGGCGCTCTAGCAGGCATTCGGGAATAGGGCAGGAGGCCTGGGAGGGGAAAGGTCCCCGTCTCTGTGTTGCGGGAGAGCCGGGAACGCAGAGGGAACTGAAGGATCGCCCTTCCCGGGTCTCCACAACTGGACAAAAATTTCGGGAGGCGATGAGAACGCTTGGCGGCCGACGTTCTGCGGGTGTTACGCCCGCATCGGCCGAGCGAGACCCTACAGGCCGGACATGGGTGACCGCTGAGGGGGCAACCCACGACCGTTGCCGGAAGCGGGGGGCGGCGGAGCCCGGGCGAGAACCCGGCTGCGTTTCCGGCCGCTCTAGGCTGAGGACTTTGTTGTTGGAGGACTCGGAGGTTCTCTAGGTGACGGCTCAGGGGGCGGGGCCTGGGGAAGTGCGTGAGGTGCGGCCGTTCCGCCCCCGCGTGGGAGACGTCCGCTCGTGTTTTAGAAACCTCCCATCCAGTCGCTGCAGCAGCGTTTGCTTGAGCTAAATGCCCATCAGTAAAGGAAGGGAGACAAAGCCCTACGTGCCCATCTACACAAGGGAACACTATTTAGCTATAGAAAGGAAATTTATCTGCAACATGTATTCCTTTTTTTTTAAAAAAAAGTTATTTATTGTGAAATACATATAGAAAATTTAAAAAGCAAAAATTTTCAAAGTATATGTTAACAAGTAGTTACACAACAGATTTCAGAGTTTGGTGTGGGTTACAGTTCCAGGATCTTTCATTTTTCCTTCTAGCTGCTCCAAGAAACTAGAGACCAAAAGAAATATCAATATAGTGATTCAGTAGTCATGCTCATTTTTAAAATCCTACCTTCTCTGTTATGCTCCTCCCTCTCCTTTGATCCTTCTCCCACTCTTTAGGGTATTTAGGCTCTGCCCATTCTAACTTTTCATGTTGAAAGGGGCTGTCGATAATATGTGTAGGGAGACGTGACTAGTTGATGTCTGGAGAGGCTGGGCACTCGGTTCAGGACTTACCTAAACTGGGACCGATCTGGAGACTGTAGGTTTCAGGAAAGTAGGCTTAGTGCATGGAACCTTTGGAGAGTCCCAGATAGAGCCCTGGGTGTCCTTTAGGGTGATCTGGAGACTGTAGGTTTCAGGAAAGTAGGCTTAGTGCATGGAACCTTTGGAGAGTCCCAGATAGAGCCCTGGGTGTCCTTTAGGGTTAACAGGCTGCAAGATGTATTAAGTAAAAAAAGCAAAACGCGGAACAGTGTGTAGGGTATGCAGCCATCTGTTAAAAAAAAAAAAAGTGGAGGACAAATGTTAAATGCAGTCGGCATATTTATATTCCTGTACGTGGGTTCACGCATGTAAAGCGAGGGTAAGCGCTCGTTCCTCGGAGTTTGTGAGGATTAAGGTCACGTGAAGCGGTTACAATGCTGCCCACCTCTCAGTAAGCGCGCCGTGTCGGCGCGGGCTAGTCTCGCCTGCGTCCTTTCTGCACAGACCGTCCGGGAAAGCAGCGGCGGGCCGAAGGCCAGGGCTAGGAAGGACAACCCTCCGTGTGCTTTTGAGTTCCGAAGCCAGCGAAGGTGTCACCTAAAAACAAAGCAAACGCTCAATCTTCTGAGTGCCGGCCGTGCCCTCGCCGCTCGGCGCCTCCGGCATGCGCAGGGCCTGGGGGTCCGCGCAGGTGCACGCAGGACCGCGCGATTGGCTCTGCTGGAGACGGTTCTGCGGGCCCCTGCGCGTCCCTGCCGCGTGGACCCCTGGTGCGGCAGAGGTAGCGCTTGACGTGACCTGTGTGATTAGAAAAGACCACCTTCGGGAGAAGTTCGAGGGCGGCAAGCTAGGTGCTCGGCCTGAGCTCCGGCTGCGCGCGCCCGGAGGTGCCACGGGGCTCCTGTGCGCCAGCTGCCCCCACGTCGGGCGGAGGCTCGTCCACACCAGCCGGAGGCGCGCATCCGCTCGCGTGGGTGCTGGCCACGTGCGCTTCCGCGCCGGGAGGAACCGAGCTAGAGGACTAGACGCAAGGCGGCCCCACAGGCCGGGTGTTCTCAGAGCGCCGCTGTGCCGCTTTCGCCCGCTGAGGTTTCCGTAGTGTAGTGGTTATCACGTTCGCCTCACACGCGAAAGGTCCCCGGTTCGAAACCGGGCGGAAACAAGGTTTTGCTCCAGTCTTCACTTCCACCGGCCACAGCCTCATTTCATCTCCCGGGCGCCCTGGGAAAGAAAGGGGAGACCACCCACGGAGAACGGCAGGTTCTGCAGGTGTGTGTCAGTGTCTCTAGGGGAGACGGCGTGCGAAGCAGGCTCGCAGCGGAGGTGGCTCACAGTAGGCGCTGCATAAATGCACGCGATGCGGACTCAGGCCTCGCTCCTCAGCTAGTCTGCTCTTTCCTCTGGATCGCCTAAGACAGAGCCGGGCGCTCAGTAGGCGCTCCATAAATACACACATATTTAATCCTGCAAAATTTGGGGGTGGAGGGGGGCGGTGTTTTTGCAGTCTCGCGTGTCGAACTCGGTCTCTAGGGAGGGAACAATCAAAACACCACGACCGCCCGGCTAGCTCAGTCGGTAGAGCATGAGACTCTTAATCTCAGGGTCGTGGGTTCGAGCCCCACGTTGGGCGAGTTAAGTTTTTGGAAACAGAATAAAGCGAGTCAGTGAAGAGTGAGGATACCTGTGGACGCATTCCTGCCTGCCTGTTCCCCCACGACTGTCCTGCCTGCTGCTATTCGTCCACCCGTTCACCCACATCCGACGCCTATTGGGTGCCTTCTGTTTACCGGCTACTCGTGTTATCGTGGACTGGTGCATGATCCGTCACCGACGCCTTGGGTGGCAGGCGGCATCCCCAGCACTGCATTCATGGGTGTCAGGTCCATACCAACGGATCTGAATCCAAACTCGGATACTCAAGGGTCTTCCTAAGTGGTTTGGTGGCTGGGATTCGGCGCCCGGTGTCCGGTTTCCAAGTCCTGGGCAGGAACAGGTGCTCTGTTTCGCACGAGACCCTCATCTTCAATTCTCTTTAAGTGCTTGATTCTAAGAGCCAACCTTTTATGGAACCACAGCACATACCAAACTCTGAAATCTGTCTTACAGGTAAGGATTGCGGTGTGCTTTGAAATGTATTGGGGTTTTTTTGTATATAGGTTTTTTTTTAACAATGAAAAAAAAAAAGCTAACCTTTTAAGAAACGTCGCCCCACATGTTCCGGTCCCCACTGCCCCCCACCCCCACCCCCACCCAGGGCTGAATTTGCCTTTTTTTCGAAACCCGGTAACACGAACATCCTCGGTTTGCCGGCCTTGTCCCGAAACTCTGCCTTCGCTTCAGGTAGGCTCCCTCCATACGTGAGCGCTGGGCCCTGGTCCTGCATGTCCAGCTTTCCGTCTTCCGACCGCCGACGTCTCCCCACGGACACGCCAGACCGCGGGAGAAAACTGCGGATCCGGTAAAGCTGGTTTGTCAAACTGGCCGAGCGCAGACGCGCAGCCCCGACGCGGGATTAGAGGTCTGCCCGGAGCGGTTCCGCGTTAGGGGGCGTGGGGGCGGCGCACTCCGCGGTGGCTTGGGCAGGGTGCGCCCTCTCCCGGGCTGCCGGCTCGGGGTCCCAGGGGAGTCACTGTGCTTGGGGTGCGGGGCTGCGCGAGCCGCTGTTCGGGCTGTCCGGACTTTGGCGTTTCTCTTGCCAACGGGTTTACCTGCAAAGTGTGGTTTCAGGGCCGTTTCTCACACCTTTACTGGGAGTGGGGGGGAAAGTCAGTACAGATCCTGGCTTGAGAAGCCGGAGTGGGCAGACCTCTTTCCTGTTTCCCAACACCGACAGCTCGCCGGTCCGAGTTCGGCTGCGATCTCTGCCGGTCCTGGTTTCTTTCTCGTCCAGGCCTCCCGCCGCCGCCCTCTGGCCCGGCCGGGTGGGGGTAAGTGCCCACCAGGAGTCGGCGAGCGCCGGTTCCGACGCCCCACGAGCCCGTGCTGGACCCTCCTGGGATGTTCGGTCTTTTCTTCGGTGGGGAGGGGGCCACCGAGGCCGGGGGTCTCGCTCCGACTTACACTTTAGAGGGACTCCTCCAGGAGCGACCAAGCAAAGGGTGTGAGGGGACTGCGTCCGGGCCGGGACGACGCGGGAACGGCCGGGGCGGAAGCCGGGGCGCCCGGACCGGGCAGTAGCCCCGGGACGCGCCGCTTCGGACCGCTGAACTGGGACAGGAGGGGTCTCCGCCGCGCGGGGGGTAGAGGGGCTCCCGGGTCGCCCACAGCCGGGGTCCCAGTCCCGGAGAGTTCAACCCCTCTTCCGATCTCTGGCTCCCCCTGGGCTCGGAAATCAGCGTGAAAGAAGAGAAAATTCTGCAGTTTTGAACAATTGCTGTTACGCTCAATTTCGCACGTATGTAGATCTAGGTACAAACTGAGTTCAGCTTCATCCCAGCTCTTTCTACTGGCCGTGGAACGCTAGGATTGATGTTTTATTTTCATAAAAACAACTTCCTGAGATGTTCAATGTAATAGCATTTTCAGTTTCGCTTAGATGACTGACAAAATTTTATATTCATTCAATTTTCCCCTCTCTCAACAGATAATGTTGCATAATTTAGAGCAAATATATAACTCTCGAAAACATATATAATATTATTCAATTTTTGATTATTTACATTTACTTTACATTTTGGTAACAATACAGTCTAAGCTCATATACTTTGAATGCATTTTATTTCTTTAATCATTTAGATTGCTGCCGTCAAGAGATTACAACTTATGTGAACATTTAAAATGTTACCCTCAATAGGTTAACTACAGCTTTTCAAAGTGACCGTGTGATTGTGAAAACCTTATGGCTGACGCTCCCTTTATCCAGGGTATGGAAAGATGAGTAAAAAAATGACAAAAAATACTTAAATAATGGGGAAGGTGTGGATAAGGAATAAAGAGAAATTGGGTACATTGCAATACTAGTGGTCAATGGGAAGGAGGGGTACGGGGTGTATGAGGGTTTTTTTTCTTTTTCTTTCTTTTCTGGAGTGATGCAAATGTACTAAAAATGATCATGGTGACAAATACACAGCCACTGATTGTTTGCATTGGATGGGCTGTGTGTACTGAAGATATCTCAATGAAAATATTTAAAACCACAACCCCAAAAATGTTGTCGTCAATAGAGGACAGCTTATGTGAACATTTAAACCCTCTGACGGTCTTCCTAGAAGAGAAAGAACAGTGAAGAAAGTTGCCAGTCTTGAGCCTGTCCTTTGATTTCATCAGCTCCATTAATTTAATTTATTTACTCTTACTGCTCCAAGCGGCCGATTTCAAGACCCACGAGCGGTTCGGTTCCACAGTGTGATAAAAACCGCGTGGAGGCCACAGGAACAACTTTATTCCGAGATGGAGTCGTTCCAAGGTCGTTCCAAGTCGTTCCAAATTGTTCAAGCAGCTTGGGGGGGGGGGGGGGGCGGAGGATGTTGTTTCATAGAGTTCACGTGAGCCTCCCTGGATACGGGTTTCCGTAGTGTAGTGGTTATCACGTTCGCCTAACACGCGAAAGGTCCCCGGTTCGAAACCGGGCGGAAACATTGTTTCTAGTTTTACTGCCGGTGGATTCATTTCCCTCAGTCGCTCTGGTTGAAATGTGTGTATACATACATGCATGCAAACATACATACCCACTTGTTTTAATATGTTTGTAATCCCTACATGTGCCGGTTTAAAACTGTTGGGTACTGCGGAAAAACCATGTTCTTTAATCATGGTTCGATATTGCTGATTGGGACCTTTTTGATGAAGTTGTTTCCATGGAGACATGTCTCCACCCGTGCAAGCTGGGTCACTTACTTGAGCCCTTCCATTTTGAGAAAGCTTCAGAGCCAATGCAGCCAAAAACCTCTGGAGATGAAGAAGAAAAGTGCCCTGGGGAAGCTGTTTGAAACAACAAGCCACAGGACCAGCGATGCCAGCCACAGCCTTCCCAGCTCACAGAGGGGTCCTGGACCCATTAGCTTTTCTTGAGTCAAGAAAGGCTTATCTTTCCCTGGATGCCTTAGTTGGGACATTTTCAAAGCTTTAGAATTGTAACTTGGAACTTAACAAATTCCCTTTTAAAAAGCCTTCTATCTCTGGTATATTGCATTATGGCAGCATTAACAAAGCAAGACTCTGCTCGCGTGTTTTCCAGTCCTTTAAGGTTCACTTCAACCAGTACATTCCAGGCCTACAGGTGCTAAGAAGGTGAGCTGTTTGATTAGAGTATGACTTCAAAGGTCTTAAAATCCAGATGGGTCGAGTTATGGGATGTTTGGGGTGTTCCTTTTATTTCTTTATTTGGAAAAATGAAAATGTTCTACAACCCATAGTGATGTTGAATGCAGAACTATATGAGGCTGTGGGCTATTGAGTGTATACTTTGGGTGGATTATATGGTATGTGAACATATTTCAATAAAATTGCATTTAAAAAATCCATGCAGAGCCACAGTGGATAAAATTGCATTTAAAAAAATCCGCGCAGGGCCACAGTGGCTCAGCAGGCATAGTCTCACCTGCCATGCTATAGACCTGGGTTCCATTCCCAATGCCTGCCCATGCAAAAAAATAGAAGAAAAAAAATCCATGCAGATCAAATGCAGCCAGTGGCACCAAAAGGCAGGAATGATACGTGTTGCTTCCTGTTGAAACAGAGCTCGAAGGATATTAAGGAATGATGAGAAAGAGAGAGAGAGAGGAAGAAAAGAAAGACAGGCACACATGGGTTCAGGGGGTCTAAAGCTTAACTCTACATCAGACATCAGACAATTTTATTCTCAACCAGATCCTAGTTATATACCACAGGATGTCAATAGATATGCAGGCATTTCCTGAGGGAGCAAAGTTCTTACTTTACAGTGTTCTTCATACTTAACATAACCATTTAGGGTAAACATTCTCTTCCTCCCAGACTGCTCTACATAACGGTCTCCACAGTTTACTGCCGCCATCCTGAGGCCAGCTGCTTCCAACAGATTCTGTAGGTCTTGCTTTAAACCCTTGGCTCCTACATTTCCCCCTTTTTATTTTATAAGCCGAGGAAAACAAGAATCACATTTTTAGGGTGACTATAAGCAGGGGTGACCGCGCCTGTCTTAGGTTGCCCTTAGGCTCTGAAGGAAGGGTCTTACCCATCATTGGCTGCCAGTCAAGCTCTCTGACTTTGATTCTTTGTTGTTAAACACAGCTGAGGAGGAAGCGAAGTATAAACAGCCCCAAACCTAAGATTTTTTAGCTCTTGGATAAGTGATTGTGTAACATTACCTCCATAGGCTACATGTAAATTATTCTAATTTACATTCTAATACCCCTTTTTTGTAATTCTAAGATATCAGGACTTAAAATCTGAAAGCCTTAAAAGATGCCTTTTTACCTTTTCCCATTCTATTTCAGACAGGTTATATGTTAAAAGAGGGTAATACAAAAACTGTTCTCATTCCTTTTACACTTTAAACTTTGTAAAAAATTTAAATTATACATTTGATCTCCAATATGAACCAATGTCATTTCTATATCATTTAGTCTATTATTAATTTGCTCATCAATGAGATTGTGCCACAGTTCACTGGTGTTTTTCTAACAATGCTGCATCTGTATAGTTTGTTGCAATGCGGTTCCAGTGACTGCAGCCACTGTGATGCTTCCAATGATTCCAATGACAGCTGCGATAATGAGTCCAATTAGTCTATTAGTCCTTTTAGATATTCTTTTGCCAAATGGATCAGTATATGTGTTTCTAGAGAGGATTGCAAAGTTCTTGACATCTGAACCGGCAGCCAAATACCTCTTCTCCTTGCTTCTATAATCATCTCATTTTCCTGCAACATAAATGCTTGGGGACAAGTGAATAGAGAATAATTTTCACAATTAAAAGTTTGATTCCCTGTATGTATATAGTGTTCATGGCTCCTATTTAGAGATAAGTTATAGTTACTAGAATTCACCACGAAAATTGGTCCCAGTCCTAGGAAAATTCCCCATAAATTTCTCTGAATAATGTATTTATCATCCCAAATCTTGGCACAAATCATCCTCTATGTAATAACTCTGGTTTAGCTTGCCTATCCATATAGTCTCAGTTATCTTCAACCCCACAGGGGAATCTTACAATTCCATAGGAATCATTAATTATGATAACTGCTTGATCCATATGACATGACTGCCATCCATTCCAACTTTCTTTCCCATCTAACAGGCAAGTATCCTTTGTATCCATAGAGTTATGCATACAGGTCTTTCTAAAAATGGAATTAAATTTGACACCAGTTTTCTTCTTACTGGACCTGGGAATCCTAAACTTGTATTTAGGTTATTTTGGTAAAGTTGGATTGGCCCATGTTAGGGCTCACAGATAAACCCAGTAAGTATAAATATGTCCCTGTCCTTCAGCAATCAAAATTGTATGTCCTATAGTATACATTACCCATTTAGTTATTTTTTGGTCCAGGTCGACATGTCTGGGTTTTATTCTCTTCGAGGGAACCCAAACTGAGGTTCCGTCATCTGCAATGACAAGAGCAAATCCCCTACCCCACACCTTTACCATTCCAGGTTTCCATAAATCATCTTTAACATCTTTCCAATAGATTGGCTACAGCTGCAATTCTGTTTGGGTTATATCATTTTTCTTTTCCAAATTGCTAAAATGTTGTTCTGCAGGAGTCTGTGATGAATTATCATAAATGTTTAAAAAATTTAGAGTAAACAATGCTTTTGCTAATTGATCTTTAGGTGTACTTATTTTCATAGCATCATCCTCCTGATCATCATCTCCCCCTTTTTGTTTTAAGAGCATAGACTTTAGCGTCTGATTTGCTCGTTCAATAATTCCTTGCCCTGAGGGATTATGTGGAATTCCTGTGATATGAGTAATATTAATTCCTGTGATATGAGTAATATTAAAAGTAGTACAAAATTTATGAAATTGTTTTCCTGTATAAGCAGGACCATTGTCCGTTTTAATAGATTGAGGGCATCCCATAACAGCAAAAGCATTAAGTAAATGTGATCGAACATGGGAGAAACGCTCTCCAGATTGTGCAGTAGCCCAGATGAAATGAGAACAAGCGTCTATGATAACGTGTACATATTGCATTTTATCAAAATGTGAAATATGAGTAACATCCATTTGCCATAATTCATTTGCTTTTTGACCTCGAGGATTAACCCCCGATGCAAATGGGAGTGCATTTAAAGGTCCACAGGTTGGACAAGTCCTAACAATGTCCTGAGCTTGCTGTTTAGATAAAGATGGAAATTTCTTTCGCAGCCCTTTGCTATTGATATGGGTTAATTTGTGAAGTATTGTGGGATGGAAATTTCTTTCGCAGCCCTTTGCTATTGATATGGGTTAATTTGTGAAGTGTTGTGGGATCTTGCAGTACCCCCACAAGAGTATCTGCTTGCTGATTTTGTAATGACAAAGGACCCGGAAGATTGGTATGAGCTCTTATATGCATGATAAAAAGAGGATTGATTCGACTTCTGACTAATGTTTGTAAATGTAAAAACATTCGGGACAAGTCATCTCTTTCAAACAAAGAAGCTGTCTCAATGTGAGTAACTGTTTGGCAAACATATTCAGAATCAGAAATAATATTAAGAGATTGTGGGAAATTTTGTAAAACTTGAATTACAGCTGCTAATTCAGTACGCTGGGCTGAGGTATAAGGCATTTTCCAACTTTTGTTTTCCCCTGGGGTGACATATGCAGCCTGTCCATTGCTACTACCGTCAGTAAAGACAGTAATGGCTCCCTCCAACGGGGAAGCCCTAACTATTTTAGGCAAGATCCATTGTGTTCTTTTTAGAAATTGCAAAAGTTTTGACATAGGCAAATGATTATCAATTTGTCCTTTGAAGTCACTTAATGCTATTTGCCAAGAGGTATTGAAAGTATATAGACTTTGAACCTCTTCCTTTGTGAGATCACACACTATGCAATTAGGATCGCAACCTCTTAATTGAAAATATCTTTGGCAACCTCTGGCTATTAAAGAAATGATTTTTTGCAGATATGTATGTAAGCGTTTTTGTTTATTATTTGGTAAAAAAATCCATTCTAAAACACCATCTTGTCAAAATAGGCCTGTAGGAGATTGTAAGGTAAAGAAAATAATAAAGTCAACAGGCTTTTCTATATTTGAACAAGCGGTCCTTCTTGGATGCATTGTTCAATTAATTGTAACTCTCTTTCAGCTGCAGCTGTTAACTGCCTTTTGCTTAATAAATTAGAATCTCCTTGTAAAATATCAAACAAGTTCTGTAACATATAATTAGGAATTCCTAAAGTGGGTCTAATCCAATTAATATCTCCTAGCAGTTTTTGAAAATCATTTAAAGTTTGTAAATTATCCTGTCTTAATTGTATTTTTTGAGGAATTATTTTATTTGCAGCTATTTGCATTCCTAAGTATAGGTAAGGCTCAGTCCTTTGAATCTTTTCTGGAGCTATTTGCAGCCCATATTGAGGTAAAATTTTTATAATAGCACTGAAAACTTTTTCCAAAGAGTCATCATTGTCACTTGCAATTAAAATATCATCCATATAGTGAATAACAAGGGCCTCTGGAAATTTGTTTCTTATTTCTTGCAAGGGTTGATGCACAAATAGTTGACATATAGTGGGACTGTTCATCATCCCTTGGGGTAAGACACACCATTGATATCTTTGCATCGGAGCCTGATTATTCAGTGCCAGAACAGAAAACGCAAACTTTTATTTATCTGCTGGATGCAGAGGGATATTAAAAAAAAATCTTTTAAATCAATAATAACCAATTTCCAAGATTGAGGAATCATAGAGGGTTGAGGAACCTCCAGCTGAAGTGCACCCATAGGGCTCATGGCTTTGTTTATTCCTCTTACATCAGTCAGCATTCTCCATTTCCCAGATTTCTTTTTAATAACAAAAACTGGAGAATTCCATGGGCTTTGGGAAGGTTCAGTATGTTGTAATTGCAATTGCTCTTGGACAAGATTATGAAGGGCATTCAGTTTTTCTTGAGAAAGGGGCCATTGATCCACCCATATTGGTGTAGTAATAAGCCATGTTATTGGGGTAATGATGCCCTTTGTTTCAATGGCCCCCATTATAAATTTGTTTGCTCCTTGGAATATCCTAAACCTCGATAATCCCTTGTTTGTCTAGTGTTTTGAAATTGCATCTTTAAGTATAGTTGTTCTGTGTTGCCTCCCGGCCAGAGGGACATCTGTGCCTGGGAATAAAGTAATTCCCCTATTTCCCCTGTCTTGAGAAGTTGCAGGCATTCATGAGGTTAAGCCTTTCTATAAGCTCTTTTACAAGCTCTGTTGAGCAAACAGCTAAGTTGATTTGCAATTGTTGTTTACCCTCGGGCTGGAGGGAGTAAAACTTCCTGGAATATCGCATGCAGAAGTTTCCGAGAAGATTGCCCCCTGTCAAGGGGGTAGGGAGGAAACGGGTGTGACCTGGGGGTGGTGACCCGCTAGATAAGGGAAGCTCTGAGGATACAAAAGGGAGGCAAGAAAACATAAGACTACTACTACTAAGATGGGGAACTACTAAGAAAGAACTAATAAAGATCTGACTCCCAAGAAGCAGGGAGCCCTGAGTGATGGAACCATACTTGTCTCCTGAGTGCTGATTTCTTAAGTCAACCTCGACGCCCCTCTCCTGACTCGGCTCAAGCCGGCCGCGGCAGTTCTGCTTTATCTGATAAGTGAGGGATATGCAAATATGCTCCCCACTGTGAAAGCAGACATCTGCCACAAAAGGTTGTAATGTTGATTTTTGTCCTTCTGGGCCAATTACTTCAAATATTTCAGTACTTTGATAAATATCAGTCATGGTACCTATGCCGGTGAAAACAGTAGGTACCCTTTTTAATGTCCAATTCTAGGGCCAATATCTTTTAGCTATGATAGTTACATCAGCTCCAGTATCAATCAAACCCAGAAAAATTTTGTCTTTAATAGTAAAAGTAATTTCTGGGCAGTTGTCCCCAATAAATGTTTGCCAATAAATTTCATTTCCAGTTGAACCAAAACCTCTTTGACGGTTGAAGGGCAGAGAAGGAGGAACATGATAAGGTAAAAGTAGTAATTGAGCAATGCGTTGTCCAGTCTTAATTTGAAAAGGCTGTAAAGATTGAGCCATAATCTTCAATTCCTCTTTATAGTCACTGTCAATTAAACGAATTTGTATTAATAGACCCTGCTTAAACTACTCCTTCCAATTATTAAACCAACAGTATGGTTGGGCAGAGGGCCAGAAACTCCAGTGCTAATTAATTGAATACCCATTTCAGGTTGAAGTAAAATATCCTCAGCTGCAGGTAGATCTATTGCAGCACTACCGCGAGTTGCAGCTTTTAACTCTAAGATTGGAATGCATGGTTTTTGCCGTTGCTGACAGGATAGTGTGTCTGTGGAGCTTGGCTCAGGTTGTTTGTCCTGGGGCCCTGAGCTAAGCCCGCAAGGCAGTTTCCCGACCTTTTCAACAGAGCACCATTTTTATGTGTTCTAGAACGACATTCATTAGCCCAATGAAAGCCCCTCTGGCAAATAGGACATAATCTGGATGGCTGTTTTTTAGTTGGGGTGGAATTATTATCATGAAAAGATTTACAGTTTATCTGAAAGTGCCCAAATTTTCCACATTTAAAACAATTTCCTTTCTTTACGTTCAAGTTAGACTTCATGGTAGCTGCCAATACTGCCATTTAATGAGAAGTAGACCCAGTGTCCTGACAGGCTTTTATATAGCCCTGTATGGAACCACCGGCAGTTTTAATGGGTCGAATAGCCTTTTTACACTCACTGTTAGCATTATCAAAGGCTAATGTCATTAAAATTAAATCACAGGCTTCAGATGTTTGCACGGTTTTTTGAATCACGTCTGTTAGACGTGCCGCAAATTCGACATATGGCTCATTATGTCCTTGAATTACTTTAGCAAAAGTTAAAGCAGGCTGTCCTGGTGTAGAAATTCTCTGCCAAGCTGCAAGACAGGCCATTCTGACTTGGTTGATAGTGCTATCATCATATTGTAACTGTCTTTCAATACCTGCCCATTGAGCAGTGCCCATGATTTGTTCTGCTGTTATTAACACTGGAAGTTGCTCATTAGCATTCCTCCTAGCCAGCTGATTAGCTTCATCAGTCCACCATGTTTTAAATTGTAAAAATTCAGCTGTACTTAAAACAGTTCTGGCTAACATCTCCCAATCCCAAGGAATTAATCTATCGACATGAGCCATGCCCTGGACTAGACATGTAGTATATGGAGAATTCACTCTGTACTGGGCACAAGCTTGTTTCAACTCTTTTAACAATTTAAAAGGAATGGGCTCATGATGAATTTCTACAGTGCCCTGAGGATTATTTTGATCGGGAGGCAAGTGATTAACTGTCACAGGAAAAGCTGATAGAAGTTGTACTGCCTCCAGGTCCCCTTGCTGAGATCCCTGTAGTAAACATTTCATTATGGATGTTTTGGGTGTAGGCTTCGGTGCTATTACACGATTCATATATTTAGCTGAATCACCAGTATCTGTAAAAAATGGATTCTGAGGAGGCTGTGGACTGGGAATAGGGGCAGGAGGTGGATTGCAAATTCGTGCAGGGAATATGGAATTTTGCTGATATAAAGTAGGTTTTGTTTGATCAGAATCTGGGAAGTCTTGAGGGCAAGTGAAGCTTGCCTTCTTTGAAAAAGGGGTGGTATGGGCTACAGTGTAAGAACACTGCGAGCACATAGATTTAACATCTTCCTCATCTGTATTTGTATCTTCCTTATCTCTAAGTTTCACTCCATTTTCATCTATATCTGTTGTCGCAGTCATGCTTTTTTGGGAAAAAATCCTCAGTCTCCCCATCTTCACTTTCTGACTGTAAGGGATCTAAGGCTGCCGCTATTTGATGACACAATGTCCATGCTGATAATGGGACAGTCTCCCCCTTTCGATATGTAAAGAAGGATTTTATAAAGCTTAACAGTAGCTAATTTTTCTTGCTTAATTTAGCTATTTACATATATTTTAGCTTCTGAATGATAGAAATATCCAGCAAAAGCATTTGTGTCATTTTATATTCACTGCTATGCATTTGGTGTGAGTTAAGAATTGTAAAGAAAAGAGTTATGGGCCCCATCAGGCTAAGAAAAACAACCCGGAACTTCCCAGGGGCGGTTATCTGCTGCCTTGGTTATGCAAGGTTATCTGCTGCCTTGGTTATGCAAGGTTGTAACTGCCGGAGGAAGTTTATCTAAGAATGCAACTGAGAAGGTTGAGTAAGGGAGTTTTGCACAATGAGACAGCTGCTTCTTGCATGAAGCAGCTCCCATGACTCATGCGCGAAAAATGTTTGTTATCTGCTTCTTGCAAAATGTTTGTTATCTGCTTCTTGCAAAATGTTTGTTATCTGCTTCTTGCATGAAGCAGCACCTGTGACCCATGCTCGACCCTCACCCCCCTCCTCCTACCCCTTAAAAGCTTCCCCAAACCCAGGCTCGGGGCTCTCTGTTCCTGTGTGTTCAGTGAGCCCCACGCATGTGTGGTAAATAAACCCCTTGCGTGTTGCATGAGAGAACGTCTCTTGGAGTCCTTCTTTGCATGACAAAACTCTCGAATTCTTACAGATAGGCCCTCTGAAGAGCCTTCATAACTAAACGCCATTGTTTTAAATTTAAAATATTACGACTCTCAGGATGAAACCATTGACAATGTTTTTGAATGAGATCAAATAAGCTTATTAATTCAGATGTTTTAACAAGCACCCCATTAGCTTCTAACAGTGTTTTCAATTCACACACATACTCCTCCAGCCACCCATTGTGATTACCCATTACCCTGATGATCCAAGGAAAATGCTTACTTACAAATACGACTCGAGTCCTCTTCTATCGGCTGGACACACGTGCCTCTAATGAGACTTTTCCTTGGTTCCTTAATATTGATTTGGAGTCTTCTTCTTCGAGCCCCATGTTGGGCGCCAAATGTTGCTTCCTGTTGAAACAGAGCTCAAAGGATATTAAGGAATGATGAGAAAGAGAGAGAGAAAGGAAGAAAAGAAAGACAGACACAAATGGGATCAGGGGGTCTGAAGCTTAACTCTACATCAGACATCAGGCATCAGACATCAGACAACTTTATTCTCAACCAGATCCTAGTTATATACCACAGGATGTCAATAGATATGCAGGCATTTCCTGAGGGAGCAAAGTTCTTACCTTACAGTGTTCTTCATACTTAACATAACCATTTGAGGTAAACATTCTCTTCCTCCCAGACTGCTCTACATAACAATCTCCACAGTTTACTGCCGCCATCCTGAGGCCAGCTGCTTCCAACAGATTCTGTAGGTCTTGTTTTAAACCCTTGGCTCCTACAGATACACAGTGATTACAAGTGAAATATGTGAAAGTGTAAGAAAGGATGATTCAGAAATGGATGGTGGAAGTTCAGGCTGGGGAAAAGTGTTCACAGGGAAGATAGTGGCAGTTAAAACCACAATATCAACATGACATCGTGTTAATTAGGCACCTGGCCCAGTTGTTAGTGTTTCTCTTAGTGCTGTGAGGTAGGTAATGTGTTCCAGATGAGGCCACTGAGGCACAGACATGTCACATAAGGTGAGAAGGCTGAACAACAGGTTGGGGTAGAAGAAACAGAAGACCGAGCTCAAGGACAGGGATGGAGAAAAGAAATAGGACAGTGTGCTAGTTTGAAACTGTTATGTACTCCAGAAAAAGCACGTTCTTTTCCTAATCCAACCTTATGAAACCAAACTTATTGCTTAGGGTGGAAACCTTTGATTGGATTGTTTCCATGGAGACTAAATCACTCAATTCTGGGTGTGACCTTTTGATTAGATGGAGACGTGACTCCCCCCATTCAAGGTGGGTCTTGATTAGTTTACTGGAGTCCTCTAAAAGGGGAGACATTTTGGAGAAAGCTCAGAGCCAACAGAGAGCCAGACATCTGGAGGTACTTGGAGACAGAGAGAGCAGATGCCTAGACATGGACGTTTGGAGATGCAGAGCCCATCAGATGTCGCCGTGTGCCTTCCCATGAGACGCTGATGAGCCAGAACCCAGAGCTGTGTCCTGAGGAGCTGAGTGAGACCCACAGACGCTTAGAGAGGAAGCCACTGGCATCAGAAGCTGAAAGCAACAGAACCAGGAACAAGGACCAGCAGACGCCATTATGTGCCTTCCCATGTGACAGATATCAGCCTTCTTTGAGTCAAGGTATCTTTTTCTGGATGCCTTAGTTTGGACATTTTCATGACCTTAGAACTATAAACTTGTAACTTAATAAATTATCTTTTTAAAAGCTGTTCCATGTCTGATATTTGCATTTCCAGCAGCATTAACAAGCTAAAGCAGACATCTGAGAGAATACTTAAATACTCACTTATCAAAGTGATCAGAGGGTTAAATTTTCTTCAGTGGTAGGGGAGAGGGCAGTGAAGTCTCCAGGAAGGAGCAGGTGGAATGGCCTTCAGCACCCCAATCCAGAGCTCCTTGCCCTGGGCAGTCTCCTGTGCTTGGGGGTCCCCTCCAGCACGGCCTGTTTCCAAGAAGTTTGTGCTTTCACACACATGACCGGCAACTTCTTTCCCACTGTTTCCAATCGTGTTAGGCAAATCATTAAACCTTATCAAAGTGATAATCAAATTCCCCCTAAAGCTCCATATCTCTTAAAGGCAGACAAAGCCCAAACCAAAGCAACCCAGGGGATGGCTAAACTCATCAGGCTTCCCTATTAGCAGGACTTACACAAAAGATGTCAGCGTGGTGTCCATTTCTGTGCCCTTGCCCTATCATCCTTGTTGTGTCCTTCCCAGAATTTATAGTTGTGCTCATCCAGCCAGGAAGGCTGAGTCCCCTGCTCAGCCTCCAGCCATGGGATGTCTGGACCCAGGGGGACAGAGGGTGAAGGATTCCATGGATTTGGGAGAGTTCCCTGTTCACCCGCTGGCCTAAGGTCTTTTTTTTTCTTCACATGTTTACTGGTTGATTGGAGGTAAATGGGCACACAGCCCCGGCCCCAGGCTCTGGACGACCGCTTCCTCCACACGCTGTCCAAGCTGACCTCCTTCTTTGCTAGCAGGACTCCGAGGGCACCTCTTGATCCCCTGTCACTCTTCTCAGGGAGGATTTTTTTTTTTAATATTTTTTTGAGATATCTTCATGCACCATACAGCCCATCCAAACTACACAACCAGCCGCTCACAATATCATCACATAGTTGTGTTTTCATCACCAGGATCATTTTTAGAACATTTGCATCACTCCAGAAAAAGAAATAAAAAGAACAAAGAAAAAATGCATACATCCCATATCCCTTATTCCTCCCTCCCATTGACCACTAGTATTTCAATCTACCCATTTCTTTTTATCCCTCTTACCCCCTGTTCTAGTTTGCTAGCTGCCAGAATGCAATATACCAGAAACAGAATGGCTTTTAAAAAGGGAAACTTTATAAGTTGCTAGTTTACAGTTCTAAGGCTGAGAAAATATCCCAATTAAAGCAAATCTATAGAAATTCCAATCAAAGGCATCCATCCAGGGAAAGATACCTTGCTTCAAGAAGGCTGATGAAATTCAGGGTTTTCTTGCTCAAGTGGAAGGGCACATGGTGAACATGGTCAGAGTTTCTCTCTCATCTGGAAGGGTACATGGTGAACACGGCGTCATCTGCTAGCTTTCTCTCCTGGCTTCCTGTTTCATGAAGCTCCCCAGAAGTCATTTTCCTTCTTCATCTCCAAAGGTCGCTGGCTGGTGGACTCTGCTTCTCGTGGCAGTGTTGTTCTGCTCTGCTCTCTCTGAATCTCAGGATTGGACATAGACTTATCCAGGAAGGATTTGTGGAAATTCTTTATGTCAGATGGGCATGATCCAAGGCTACTGCATAGAAAGCCAAAACGAGAGTGTTTGTGGGACCTGTATAAACAGAGCTGCTGCCAGTCTGGACTGGGGGGTTCAGGAAGGGACGCATTGTAGGAAAAATAACTTCAGAGGCAAAACCATGGAGGCTGAGATCTGAAGTCAAGAGGCCTCGGACCAAGAGAGCGGACCCACCCAAGCCCCTGAAGATGGTGAGTTTGCCCCAAAGGGAGAGGATAGGCCTTCCACCTCATTGCAATGGAAGAGTCATGATGCCTTAGGCCTTGCAGAGGGTGAAACACATTCCTTGGGGTTTGGGAAGAGCCTGGCTGCCACCACATGGAGGGGTTGAGTGTGTGCCCTGGAGATGGCAGAGAGCCTGGGTGCAGCCCCAATGCTTAGAGAGGGTAAAGCCAAGAAAAAGGTGGACTTCCCAATGTCCCCCAAGATTGCATTCAGAGAGAGGCAGGCCTCTGAACCAAGGTATCTTTCCCTGGGTGCCTTAGATTAGACATTTCTATAGACTTGTTTTAATTGGGACATTTTCTTGGCCTTAGAACTGTAAACTGGCAACTTAGTAAGTTCCCCTTTTTAAAAGCCATTCTGTTTCTGGTATATTGCATTCTGGCAGCTAGCAAACTAGAACACCCCCCATTGTTTATTTATTTATTGCCGTTATTTTTTTTTCTCATCTGCACATACCCTGGATAAAAGGAGTATCAGAAACAAGTTTTTCACAATTACACAGTCACACTGTAAAACCTCTATAGTTATACAGTCGTCTTCAAGAATCAAGGCTACTGGAACACAGCTCAGCAGTTTCAGGTACATTCCTCCAGGCACTCCAATACACTATGAACTAAAAAGGGATATCTATATAATGCATTAGAATAACCTCAAGGATTATCTCTCGACTCTGAAATCTCTCAGCCACTGACGCTTTATTTTGTCTCATTTCTTTGTCTCCCCTTTTTAGTTAAGAAGGCTTTCTCCATCCCTTGGTCATCTTGCCTCAGGAGTCCTAGGTCATCCCCCAGGACTCCCTGTCAGTCTTCCACATTTCCAGGGAGATTCACACCCCTGGGAGTCCCATGTAGGCGACAGGGTAGTGGCTTAACCTGCCGAGTTGGTTAGAGAGCAGTCAAGGAGAACTTTGAACTGAGCCTCAGCTCACACAAGACAGTTCTCATCTGTCCTCTTTGTGGAGGCAGTGCATGAGTCCATAGCAACGAACGCCAACGATCCAGTGTCAGGCTGGATAATACCATCTATGGGAAGCTGTCTCGTTTGAGCCATTTCTTTTGGAGTATCCTTAATGCTAACTTCTCATATAGCCTCACAGCTTTTCTAGACTCATCTTGTTTCAATTATTGTTCTCTTGCTGAAGCTTACATTGTAGGTACCCCTTTATACTTTGGCCCCTTTGTCCTTTCAGCATACCCTTGACAATGTGCAAACATCCTTGTTTCCTGACAGCAACACAGGGTTCAAGCCCATCAGTAATTTTCCCTGCCCGGAGATACAGGGAATGTTCAGGGAGCTCAGATTCTTTCCAGTGGAGAGTAAGGGAAAAGAACCCAATCTGGGTGCCAAAGCCGTGCATGGATCCAAAGGCTCCTGGTGGCATCCAGCTGCCTGCCCTCTGTGTGTGTTGGAGACAGAACTAGAAGGGAAATAGTTTAAAGCACATGCACTCACACTGAAGCTTCCAGTTAGTTACAGCTTTGCTAGAGCTTTACTTTTGTTTTTCCCCTACTAATTTTGAACTTTTCTCTACAAAACAATCTAAATGTTTCAACCTCTCACTCACTTGTGTTCTGGTTGGGGTGGATGAAAAAGTTTTATTAATGGATTGCACATGTGAATGTACTTCACACCATGGGGTTATATATCAGATTGTGGTTAAAGTGGGGACTTTTAGATTATATATACGTTACAAAAATAAAAAATTCTTAAAAATTGTATTTGGCCACCAAACTTTTTTTTTTCCATGAAAGATCTCCTGGGTACTGTTGTGAAAAAGAAATTGTATTTGACCATCAAACTTTTTTTTAAATTTTCATGGAACATCTCCTGGGTACTGTTGTGAAGTTGTAGGATTTGCCTGCAAATTATGATGATTTGGGGGTTGAGATGGATATTTTTGTTACATTATAGAAAAATCTGTAGCTTTCAGTACAATAAGGTTTAATGAGTTAGGAATTGGATGTTGAATTTCATCAAAAGCCTTTTTGATACCAATCAAGATAACCATATGATTTTTCTACTGTAAACTCTTATTTTGATTTCCTATTCAGATTTACTAATATTTGACTTAGAGTCCAATATGTAAGTTAATAAAAAAAAGATTGTTCTACATTTCTCTTTGTGAAACTTTTGTCAAGAATATGCCAACTTTATAAAATTGTTTTACATATTTTCCTGGTTTTTTTTTTTTTTGGTAACAGTCTAAAGAGATTGAAAACTACTTTGTTTATTATGGTTTGGAAGAGTTTACTTATGTGAAGAATTTACCTATAGCCTTTCATAGAGGTATTATTTGATAACTTTTTCCATTTCTTCTAGAGTTATTGATCTTTCAGCTTTTAGTTATTTGATAATTTGTGTTTCCCTTAAAATTATCCATTTTATCCAGTTCTTAAAAGATTTATTAGCAAACACTTGTACCTAGAATTTTCTTATGATGTTTTGATCTCGTCCGTATCTGATTAAAGTCCCTTTATTATTACTGTATTGGTCGGCGTTCTCTAGAGAAACAGAGCCAACAGGAGAGATCTGTAAATATGAGATTTACACAGGTGTCTCATGCAATCATGGGAAAGGAGGAGTCCGAAATCCACAGGGCAGGCTGTGAAGCTGGCGGCTCTGATGACACATCTGAATGAACTTCACAGGAGAAACTCCCTGGCTGAAGAAGCAGGGAAAGAGTGCTCTCTTCTCCCTTGAAAGTCTTCGACTGGTTGGAAGATGTCATTTGCGGGAAACGCACCCTTAGTTGATTGCAGATGTGATCAGCCATAGCTGCAATCAACTAATTGATGATTTAGCACACCAGCCTTTTGGTTTATCAACCAGCCACAAAATATCCTTGCAGCAACCATTAGGCCATTCCTTGGCCAAGTTGACACCAGAACATACCCAAAAAAAAAAAAAAAAAAAAAAAAAGAAGGGAATTGTATTTCCCCCTCTTTGTTTTTAAAACATTTTATTAGAAAATTTTAAGTAGACCCGGCTTCAACGATTATCACCTTCCCACCATTCATTCCTCTTTTTCTGCACCTGCTGTGCTTCCCACTCTGCTCACTCTTTCTCACGGACTATCCTTACTATCCTTCTACAGTCACTTTATGACCCTCTTCCTGCACTCTGGTTATTATGTTACACTGTAGCCCTTTGACTTTTAGGACATAACATTAATAACTACAGATCACGTGACTTGGGTCCTTACGAGGGTCTGGACACTTTCTAGATACTGCGCATGCACTGACCACTGCAGCCGGCAGGGAGCCTATGGGGTGAGGCAATCACAGGAGACTTCATTTATTCATTCATCTATGTTGCAGTGAAAAAAACAGGCCAGGCCCCTGCTAGCCCGGAGTTTACCTTCTAATAGGCAACTTCAGTAACAAACTAATAAACGGATGTAGGGATACTTTCAGGAAGAGATACAAACGATAGGAAAATTAAAGGGGGGTGATCTGAATGGGTGGCATAGGTTAACAGAGGAAAGCAATAGAGAGATGGGCCAGGAGCGACATATCAGAGGAGGTGACACTGAACCATGAAATTGAAATGAGCCAGTTTCCAGAGATCCTGGGGAAGAGGGCTTCAGGATGTTTCCAGACAAGGGTGGTGAGTTGTTTTGCCCAATATGTGCAAATGACCAATTCCTGAGACACCAGGGTTTCAAAGAGAAACAGAGTTTATAACTAGGCATGTAGTAGGAGAGCAGATGGCCTAGCGGCCCAAAATCTGTCTCCCCAAACTGCAGTAATTCTGATAGTTTTAGGAGAGAAAAGATGGGAAGGTTTTAGGATGATGAGCACAGTGGCCCCAGATGATGTCGTTAGAGGTGATCTGATCATTTGCCTGCACAGAATGATTACACACTTAGGCACAGAACATATGTAAGAGAACGGTGGCCTTAACATGACGATGGGCATGATTTTAGTATTATAATGAGGTACAGGTGACATGCAGGTTAAAGTCTAAGCTACTGAGCATGTCAGCTGAGCCCATTTTGGTTAGATCCAGTCTCGGTTATCAAGATAACTTTGGACTTGGGGTGAGTTAGTTCGGGGCTGACCCAAGACCCTTCATTAATAAACATTAGGGGCTGTGTTTGGTGATTACAAGACTCTAAAGTCCAAAAACTGGATTAAGTGGGGACAAGTGCGTGTCAGTCACAGGTTTTTACCATCACAGGGGCACAAGATAAAGGCTATACAATCGTTATTGGAGATCCAGTATGCAACTGTAACTCTAAATTACAATTTAGAGATTTCAGGTATTTCCCCTCTGTCTACTCCAACATACCAGAAAGCAAAAAGGAATATCTATATAATGATAAAGAAGTCAAAATGATCACTTAAATCTAATTTCTCGGTTACAAGGAGACAGAACACAGGGCTCCTATTTGTTACTGAGGCAGGAGTTACTTTAGTGAGTTCAAGGAAGAGGGAATTTCAGGGGATGGGGGTAAGAAGCACAGTTGCACTTTCTTGAATGTGCCTTTGATAACTCCATCCAGGATGTCATTTGTTGTTGTTGTTGTTTTGCAGATGGACTGGAAAAAGAGTGGAGGAAACTGGCCACAATCATAGAAGGTTCCTAGAAACACAGTAGCGCCCCAATGCAGAGTTTTGGGGAACGGGTGAATATTTACATAGCCTTATTCACAACATTGCAATTAAATGATACAAGCGGGACCTCTGAATGTGTTGTGGGTTACTGGTCAAAGCAGCAAATCTATGGTATCAGACTGGAGTCAGATGCCAGCTCTCCACTTCCCAGCTGAGTGGCCTGATCCCTCAGTGCCTCCGTTTTCTCATCTACCACTGAGGGTTCAGATACAAAAGGCCTTCAGTATCATTTGAAATGTCTAAGAGAATGTCACCAATTGAACAAACGTTCAAGCTGACTCAGTTTGATAACCTTAATTCGTGAAGGAACCAGTGAAATGGATCATTTCTGTAGTTTCAAAAATTGCTAGCTTTACAAGAATAATAATAATATTTGTAACTTGAATGTAAAGCCTTAAGAAAAACTAAGCTTTCATATTTATCATTGTAATAAATTGACAATTCATTACAAAATAAGGAGCTGCAAATATCCTTTTCCCTATTCAAACCTCTCCTCACCACCCACCCCCTTAGACATTAAACATCTCAAATGACGATGATAAGCATAGAAGCTTTCCTAAAATATCCAGTGATTTTATTCCAGTTGGTCCTGACACGGAATGAAGGAAGGGTCATTCCAGGTCATCTTCTTGGCCACTGTTCTTTTCACAGGAAACGCTCCAGAATGACTGGTTCACTGCTCTGGTGGGCCTTTTGTCTTCCCCCTTACCCGAAATCCACATTTCCTAGAACACCAGTATTGCGATTGACGACTGTCTTTTATTTGGGGGACTTACACCCTTAATTTGACGTGATATGATACAAACAGTGATGAAATATGGGATGAGTGTTTCATGACATTTGAGCCATTTCTGCGGACAGCACCCAGACACAGATGGACTGTGTCAAGTCCAGTAGAGGGGAACCAATTCCTGTTAAGGAGATGATACTGGAACATTTTTAGACTAGTTATATAACATGCATGAATATATTTAACCTGGAGAAAATCTTATCTTTTAAATGAAAATATTCAAGTCGATTGTTGATGAATAACTGATATGTACTTATGTAATCATTATTGGAGCCACTTCAGAATACACATACATGATCTAATCATTTATATATGCCCCAAAGGACTCCAAGACCAAAAAAGAAACTCACATACAAACTTAATTTTTTATACCTGGTGTTGAATTCTTCCTGTTCAAGGGAGAAAGTGTGTAGAGTAAGAAATGACTGAAAAGGCCCTTCCGATGATGTTCTCGCTATCCAGAAACAAACCTGGGGGGGGGGGGGGGGGAGAGAGAGAGAGAGAGAGAGAGAGAGAGAGAGAGAGAGAGAGAGAGAGAGAGAGAGAGAGGAAACAGCCATCAAACCAACGTGATCATATACAATTGGATAAAAAAAAATCACAAACAAAAGACTGATCCTGTGGGGTATGGATAGATGAATATAAAAATAAAGACAAAAAGAAATAATAGTGGGGATAAGGGATTATGAAAAATTGGGTAGATTGCAATACTGATTAATGGTCAATGAGAAGGAGGGATAAAGAGTATGGATATATGGGTTTTTTCTCTTATCTTTTTATTTCTTTTTCAGGAGTGATACAAATGTTCAAAATGATCGTGGTGATGAATACACAACTATGTGATGATATTGTGAGCCATTGATTGTATACCATGTATGGATGATTGTATACCATGTATGGACAGTATGTGTGACGATATCTCAAAAAAAAAAAAAAAAAAACAGAAACAAAATACCTCTGGAAGTGTATGTATGCAGAGTTGTTGCCTAGAAGTGAAGGTAGCCTTCAACACACCAAAACTGGTAAAAAGATCACGTTGTTAGCCGGTCAAACCTAGAACAGGTAAGGACAGAATAATTGCCCGCAGAAGGTCAGACAGCAACAAAAACGCACAAAATTTCCCAGGCATGATTCAAGTCTTTCTTTCAGAAGTAAAACCTCCTGTTTTCGCCCAACGTGGAGCTCGAACCCACGACTCGGAGATTAAGAGTCTCACGCGCTACCGACTGAGCTAGCCGGGCGTGACGCCGGACTACTGAAGCAGTCTCAACTTCAAGGATATGTCCTGGCTGCAGTTACTCCGAGGATTAAAGTTGGATTTAGCTGCAGGGTGATGGCCACTAACCAAACCTTACAGTCAAAAACACCCAAGCTCTGCTCTCCGGGAAGCTCAGGCCTCCCCTGTCCTCGCGTTCACCCGTTGCTTGCATTACCCTAACAGCAAACCGGCCCTTTTCCAAAGATTAAGGTGAGAAGAAGGGAAAAATCGCGTTCAACGCGGTGCAGTCCGTGAGCTTTCAACCTGGTGTAGCCCGGTAACCCGGAGGGAGCATGGGACAGCAGCGGACGGATGCACTCCGTCTCCGGACTGAGGGAAAAATAGGAAGGAAGGAAGCGTGCGCACAACCCCCAACGCTGGAGATGCCGGGGATCGAACCCGGGGCCTCATACATGCAAAGCATGCGCTCTACCACTGAGCTACATCCCCAACCGGGAGAACCCCCTTCCCGTAGATCCCTTGGCTACTGACGGACGCAGGCTGCGGAAGGGCTCCCGGACCCCGCAAGATATTTTAGGGTGCTCCGCTGATTTGGTGCGCGGGCTGGCCCTGCCACGCCACGGAGGACGACTGACGCAAACGAGCGCCTCGGAGCAGGGCACGCAGAGCAGATGGAAATAACCAGATACGCTGCCCGGGATGAATTACAGGAAGATGAAAAGAACCGGAGACTGCGCGCAGGACGCTACGCTTTACTAAAAGAAAAAAAAGAAGAAAAGAAAAGCGGGGTGGGGAGAGGGGCGCGTAGTAAAATATTTGTATAAAATCCCACGAAATCGTTGTAAGGTTGCTCGGGATGAAGAGGAAACTGAGCGTAGGCGATGGGCGGACTTTTCTCTCGACTTTTCTGCGTTTTGAGCCAATGTTAAGAACATTTTACTGAGTGCCTACCGTGTGCCAAGAACTGCTCTACACACTCGGGAACCGACAACACAGAGTTGGTATCCCAAGGGCACTCGGTGCTGCGCGGAAACAGAGCCGCCACGCGAGGGAGCGCGCTAAGGTGGGGCTCAGGGGGCGCGTTAAGGTGGGGCTTAGGGGGTGCGTTAAGGTGGGGCTCAGACGCTGCACCACGGAAGGGAACTGACAGTGCGAGCAAGCGCGGAGAGCACAGGTTATCGGGAGGCAGAAAGAGGCTGGAGGTGGGCACGGGTGCTGAAGGAGCGCAGACCGTGAGGCAGGACCACTGCGAGGGTTCAGAATCGGACGGCACTGTGCTGTGCCGATGACACGATCGTGGAGGTCCACTGACTGGAGCAGAGGGTGAGTGTGATTGAGAGAGAAGGACTGGGGGCACACGACAGCAGAACCGCAGACAGAGGACCAAGACGGAGAGGAATAGCTTGGGGATGCCTACAGTGGCCAATAATGGCGATTAAATGTACAAATACAGGAATGTTTCTGCATGAGGGGCAACAAATGAATGTCAGCACTGCAAGGTTTTGAAAATGGAATGCTGTGCCGGTTTGAAACTTTTGTGTAACCCAGAAAAGCCATGTACTTTTATCCTCATTCAATATTGTTGGATGGGACTTTTTTTTTCTTTTTCTTGGTAAGTTTATAATGATACAAGTTAAAACACAAACACACATCTTCTTTTCTATTTTATTCTATTCTAGAACAGAATAGAATAGAATAGAATAGAATTCTATTCAGATATTCTGAAGTATCTGTCAGGAAGAAAATACCATAGCATAAGAATTTTTGGCCCTCTGAACTGATTATTTTTTGGCAACTTCAAAAAATAAATAAAAATTTATTGTGAAATATAACATTTCTACAAACAAGCAATAAATTTCAAAATACATTTTGACAAGTAGTTATAGGACAGAGTTTAGAGTTTGGTATGGGTTACAGTTCCACAACTTTTGGTTTTTCTTTCTGGCTACTCCAAGACACTGGAGATTAAAAGAAATATCAATATAATGATTCAGCAGTCAGGCTCATTTGTTAAATCCTATCTCCTCCTTTGATCTTTCTCCCAATCTTTAGGGGTATCTGGGCTAAGAACAGTCTAACTTTTTCATATTGGAAGGGGCTGTGGATAATATGGGGATAGGGGGATGGAACGAGTTGATGTTCTGGAGAGGCTAGGCCCTCTGGGTTTCAGGACTTATCTGGCTTAGGAACCTATCTGAAGGCTGTAGGTGTCTAGAAAATAATCATAGTGCATGGAACCTTTGTAGAATCTCAGATAAAGCCCTAAGTGTTCTTTAGGGTTGGCAGGAATGGTTTGGGTTCGGTTTAACAAACCATGGTAAATAGCAATATCTACCTGAAGCTTGCAAAAGAGTAGCCTTCAGAGCAGACTCTTGACTCTATTTGAACTCTCTCAGTCACTGAAACCTTATTTGGTATACTTCTTTTCCCCCTTTTGGTCAGGAAGGCACTGTCGATCCCATGCTGCCAGTGCCAGGCTCATCCCTGGGAGTCATAGGGTGGAATCTTTTTGAGTGAGTTGTTTCCATGGAGATGTGACCCACCCAATTTTGAGTGGGACCTTATGATTACATGGTTTCCATGGAGATGTTTCTCCACCATTCGAGGTGGAGTTGCTTATTGAAGTCCTTTAAGAGTGAACCATTTTGGAAAAAGCTTCTGAGCTGACAAAGACAAGAGGCCTTTGTAGATGCAGAAAGAAAATGTCCCTGGGGAAGCCATTTGAAGAAGCCAAGAGAGAAAGCCAGCAGACTTAGCTATCTGCCTTCCCAGCTGACAGAAAAACCCAAATGTCATCAGCCCTTTCTTGAATCAAGGTAACATTCCCTGGATGTCTCAGTTTGAACATTTTTATAGCTTTGGAACTGTAAAGTTGCAACTTAATAAATTGCATTTTTAAAAGCAAGCCCATTTATGGTATATTGCGTTCTGGCAGCTTTAACAACCTAAAATAGATTCAGTAGCAGAGAAGTGGGGTGCTGTGATTTGCAAATACCAAATATGTTGTGATGGCTTTTTAAATGGATAAAGGAAGAATGTAGAAATGTTGTGAGGAGTTTGATAGAGGAGGCCTAGAATGCTTTGAAGAGACTGTTGGTAGAAATGTGGACTCTAAAGATACTTCTGATGAGGACTTAGACAGAAATGATCCACATGTTATTGCAAACCAGAAGGAAGGCCACCCTTGTTTTAAAGTGGCAGAGAGTTTAGCCAACTTGTATCCCGATTTTGCATGGACGATAAAATTTAAGAGTGGTGAGCTGTAGTACTTAGCTGAAGAGATTTCCAAATTAAATGTGGAAATTGCAGCCTGGTATTGCCTTGCAGCTTATAGTGAAATGTAACAGGATAGAGATAAGCTGAGAACTGAACTCTTGGATACAAATAAACCAGAAATTCATGGTAAAAAAATTCTGGGCTTCCAGAAATCAAGACCCTAGAATAGTGCTCCACGTGAGGATTTAAGCAAACGTGGAACCAGTCAGCCATTGTGGAAAAAGCCAGGGTTGAAGATGGAGTTATCCAGGAGGGATCTGTGGAAAGTTCTTTTGTCTGATGGGCATGATTCCAGTATATTGCATAGAAAGTCAACAGATTTCTTACGAGAGCTCTTTGAATGGAACTGGTGCAGTCTGAACTAAAAGAGACAGAAAAGGGACAAATTGAAGGAAAAATGACTTCAGAGGCAGAACCATGGAAGCTAAGGTCTGAAGAAAAGAAACCTTGGGCCAGGAGGGCAGACCCACCCAAGCCCTTGCAGAGGGTGAGTTTGCCCCAAAGGCAGAGGGTGGGCCTTCCACCTCCATGTCAATGCCTCAGGCTTAGAGAGGGTGGAGCACATTCCTTGGAGACTGGGGGGAATCTGGCTGCCACCCCACTGTTCTGGACGGGTTGCGCGTGTGCCCTGGAAATGGCAAAGAGCCTGGGTGCTGCCCTGATGCTTGGAGAGGGTGGAGCTGAGAAAAAGGTGGTCTCCCCAGTGTCCCCCAAGGTTGCTTACCCTAGCATTTGGAGAGAGACAGCTTCTGTGTAGGCCCTTGGAGAAAGGGTGGGACTGCCGTTTTCTAAAGCCCAGAGTATAAATGACTCTCAGACTTTGAAATCTAATGGAGTTTGCCCTGCTGACTTTAGGAACTATTTGGGACCTTTGATCCTTGCTTTTCTTCTAATATCTTTCAATGGAGATGGGAATATGTATCCTATGATGGTCCCTTCTTTGTATGTTGTCAGCAGATAATTTATTCTGAGTTTTACAGGTTCAGAGCCAGGGGAGAATTTTGCCTTAGGACAGACCATGTCTGTAGATAACTTTGATGAGCGTCTGTACTGTTTCTGACTTTGTATTGTGTTTATATTATTACTGAAATGGTTTAAGACTTTTTCATATTGTAATGGAATGAATGTATTATGTATATGGAAAGAACATATCTTCCTGGGGACCAGAGGGTGGAATGTGTTGGTTTGAGACTGTTGTGGACCCCAGAAAAGCCATGTCCTTCAATCCTCATTCAATATTCTTGGGTGGGACTTTGATTAAGTTGTTCCTATGAAGATGTGACCCACCCAGTTATGAGTGGGACCTTTTGATTAGGTGGTTTCCGTGGAGCTGTGTCTCCACCTATCTAAGGTGGGGTTGTTTACTGGAGTCCTTTAAGAGGGAACCGTTGTGGAAAAAACTTCAGAGCCCACATGGCCAGAGACCTTTGGAGATGCAGGAAAAAAAGACCTGTGGGAGGAAGCCATTTGAAGCAGGAAAGAAAACTAGCAGATGTCGACATTTGCCTTCCTAGCTGACTGAGAAACTCAGAATGTCACCAGCCCTTTCCTGAGTCAAGCTATCTTTTCCTGGAAGCCTTAGTTTGGACATTTTATGGCCTTAGAACTGTATATCTGTAACTTAATGAATTCTTTTTGTAAAAGCCATTCCATTTCTGGTATATTGCATTCTGGCCCCTTTAGCAAACCAAAAACAGATGGTATACAGGAAAAAATATAATCAATGCAAACTAGGGTCTATAGTTAACAGTAACATTGTAATATGCTTCCATCGGATGTTACAAAGGCAGTATGCCAAAGCTAAATGTCGATAAGTGGGGGATATGGGGGCAGCATATGGGATTCTTTGAGGAAGAAAAGGAAATATCCTCATGTAGATTGTGGTGGTGAAGGCATGGCTATGTGATTATCCTGGGAACCATTGATTTTTTTTGCTTAAGTTGGATTGTATGGTTTGTGAATAAAGCCATTTAAAAATGGTCAGAGAGAGAGAGATTTTGGGCCAGTAGGTCACCTGCTCTCCTACTACATGCCTGGTAATAAACTGTTTCTCTCTTTGAAGCCCCGGTGTCTCAGGAATTGGTTATTGAGTACGTTCGGCAAAAGAATCCATGGCCTTTGTCCAGTAACAATTTGGCGACCCTCTGGGATGCATGCCCAAATCTCTGGAGCCCCAGCAGTACAGGTGAGCCAGGTAACTGAGCCTTTTATGGCCACTGGATTGAATTTAGTCTAGAGACTCAGCCACCAGGGTTCTCTATTCTGCCGGCTCTCCAGAGACTTTTGGCACCTTAAAAAGCTTCAAAGAGAGAAACCGTTTCCAGTTCCATGCCCATGCATCTGACTGGGTGAGTGGGTCATCAGGGTAAAAGTGGATTAGGGAGTAAATAGGAGATTCAAATCTCCTTGCCCTAGGCCCGGGTCATGCTTCCAGAACAATTGTCATTGCTCTGACCTCTACATCTCCTGATTTTGGGTACCAGACTGTACGGGGTTTGAAGCCCTGACCTAATCCAACAATTAACTGGTGTTTAATGAAATTAAGTAGGCCTGTTTAAGTGTTAGCCAGTGTTACCTAGGTATTGGTTAATTGTTAAATTGGTGTGATAAGTGCTTTGTATCTGTTTAATTGTTAATTGATGTGTTTGGTGTGTGTTCTGTGCAGGGTTTGAGACCCTGGCCTAGATTTGTCTGTTGACTATACTCCTGAAAAATGAGGAATCCAATAATTTATTGGTATTTAATGAAGCTAAGTAAGCCTGTTAAATGCTAGCTGGAGTGTTTCCTGGGTATAGTAAGAGTTGATGTTTGTGTTAAGTGTTTAAGGCCTGTTTGTTAGCTCATGTGTTCAGTCTAGTTATTAATTGGTGTGTTCCTGCATTTGTATTAGTCAAATCAGTAACTGGTTAATCAATTTTCCTGGATTTAGGCTTGAGACAAATTAAACAATTGCCATCTATTTTCCAGAACTTGATAGTCAGTAACTGGTTACTGATTATGGAAATTCTTTTAAAGAGGGAATATTGAAAATTGAAAAGATTTTGGTTATGACTCTATAGAAAAAGGTTTTATTTCTATAACAATCTGGCCTCAATATGATTTAAACTGAAAATACTACAATTATAGTTAAAAATATTACAGTTAGAATTGTTCTGCAAAAAAGGTAGAAATGGGATGAGATTATACATTCATTCCTTTGTTTGTCCCTTTCAAAAGGGCCTCTATATTTCTGTTGAACTAATTTCCAATTGCACCTGTATGCATTTTTTTGTTTGTTTGTTTGTTTAAACATGGGCAGGAACCAGGAATCAAACCCAGGACCTCTGGCACGGCAGACAAGAATTCTTACCTGCCGAGCCACTGTGGCCCACCCTATATGTATTTTCAATGTACATTCTCATACCTCCGGATGACAATAGCAAATTTATAAGAAAATTCCTAATAAGCTCTATTTGAACTGCTTAGAAATAATTAGGTATCTGATATAAATGTATAAATTGGTACTTCTGAAGTAAAAGAGTAAGAAGAGAAAAAAAACTCTCTGAAAGGCAGGATTCCAAACCTTAGTCTTATAATTACTATAAACAAACCTGGACATCAGAAAGAAACCACCCCTGGAATTTCCTACAGGCAGCAGAAAACTGCCAAAGGGCTGCCTCTGGAAAAAGCAAAGACCTTTTCCAATGGTCCTGATCACAACTTTTAGTAAAATAAATCTAATAATTGGAAATAGCTAAAGAAGGGCATAGGAACTCTCAAAATTCCCTGACCCTCACCTAAAACTTTCAAGTCCAAACTCAACAAGCCTGACATCTTTCTTTCTGTCCAACCTGTCCTTGCCCTAAGACCCAACCACCTAAAGCAGCTATGGGGGAGAGCAAGGCACTTAAAGATATTGTGAGGGGTGGTTTAGAATTCTTATTTCCCTGGGCCTGGAGAATAGAAATGCTAAGCATAAAACAAATTGCTACAGAATAGACTATGATTAATAATATTTTTTCCAAAATACATTTGCAATGGTAACTAGTAATCAGATTATATATTAATATATAAACAGCCTTGGGATGGGAGTAACTGAATAAAATCTAATTACCAAATTTCAGTGAGCAAAATGAAAGATCTTTGAGAGATATGGAAGAGTTTTCCTGGATTTAGGCTTGAGACAAATTAAACAATTGCCATCTATTTTCCAGAACTTGATAGTCAGTGTACTTTCAAATTGTTTGTAATTTTAAGACATCATGAAAACAAAGATTTCTTTCAGCCGCTGAAAAAAGAAACTTTATGGTAAACTTTGAACAAATGCAATTTTATTCTGCTTGGATATGGTCTCTCTAAATGTATACAAGTTTACCAATAAAATAGGTAAGTATTATAAGTACATTCTCAGTACTCCTCTTAAAATAGACTAACTAGAGAGGTTAAGTTCAGTGTACCAGGTATAATAAAATAAGAATGTGTTAATACTTCTAACGTTTTATTTAAGAAATTAATAAGAAATATAGATGGATTTTTTCAATAATCTTGATTACCTGGATTTCAAATAATCTGGTTTTTGTTACTCTACCATTTGTTAAATGAATATGTATAAGACTTTTGATGTGTAGCGGCTGTGTTAGCATCTATCAGTATATTGCTGTTAGTAAATGCTGTTGTGAATAGAAAAGACAGAAGCCTCAGCTTCAAAGAGTTTATGTTCTAGTTAGAATATACTTGTACCAGGACATACTGTAAAACAGTCATGATGAAGGAATTAAAATGCCAGAAGAGTTTAAGAAGCAGATAAACATTCATCTAAGAAGACCTCATAGCAGAGATGATACTTCTAAGTCCTAAATAAGAGAGTAGCATTTAAATAGAGCTCTGAGCTAGTTTTTTTTTTTTTGAAGTCATAATTTGATTTTGTAAACTAGCATATTCCTGGTGTTATTTAGCAGTTGGGAATGATGTTGAGAAAACTTTGAGTTTTTTCTGGATACAAGTCCCTTAAATATAAAAAAAAAAGCTGGTTACACTTCAAACTTGGGGCTTTTCTGACCTTTGAAGGTAGTGCTGAGTTGGACTGAGAGATTTTGGGCAAACTGTAAAAAAATCATTTGTGTGGTCCGAGTATAAAGTATATAGATGCCTGGCTATGTTCCAAACCCAAGCCTAAATTTTTTCCTTCCTCTATTATGTTGTAGTATCTCTTTCTCCTTCCCCCTTCATGAATATTGTTATTAGAAAGAAGTATGCATGTTCAAAAGCTTTGTGTATCATATATTTAGGACAAAGAAAACTTTTGTGTCAAACCAGCTATTCATACAAAACTAAAGTTTAGTTTTATCCCAGTTATAGTAACATGCATTCATAATATGGACTGTTAGTCTGCTCTTAATGTAAAGTTCCTTTAAAAAGTGTTTCTTAATCATCTGAGTACTCTGTCTACAAAACAGAGATCTCACATCAGAATAATATCCTTGGCCTTCTCCTTCATTTCAGAAGACGTCTTCTCACTTACTGTTAATGGAAAGAACTATTACAAATAATGTGTTCTTTCACCTTGTCTAAGTAGGTGCTGAAATAGTTTAACCTATTGCATAGGAGGTGTTTGGGAAGTATTACAGTGGGTTAAAAGAGATTTTCTATCCTGTTGCTGGTTAAATTTGTATGGGTAAAATATTATTCGTATGTTTAGAGATTGTATAAATTCCAAAAAAATTGACAGTGTTCTCACTGTCCATGTTATATAATGATACTAATCTGTATGAGGTTAATCAATGGTGTAGTGGTGTTTGTCATGGTTTTAGTTATTCTTAAAAGGCTGCAGGTCATAGAAACAGCCAAATTTCCACTTGCACTGCTTTGCTTTAATACTTCTCTAAAAGTATATGTGGTCAGTCACAGGTCAGATTTCCATCTGTAACAAGGAAAAACTTTAAAAGAAAGGCAGGACAAACATATATATATATATATATGTTGTATTTTATTTGTTAAGTAACATAACTCTGGTAAATGTGTAAAAGTGAAATAGAGCAAAACCTCTGCTATGGTTTCTTAATATAAAACAACTGTTTAATGATTTTACTTCTAAAAGCAGCTTCATTTAAAAATGCTTATGAAACTTAAAGCTCAGATTATAAGTATTAACTTCTAGCTTTAAATTCTGAAATGCTTTGCTCTTTATATAAACCTAGTGGTTCCCTGAAACTATCTGTGTGACACCTGAGATTCAGATTTAGTTCTCCAGCTCTGAGAGTCAGCACAAGTCCATTCAGCAACTGTTAAAAAAACAAACAAACCTGGAAAGAGATCAAAGTATGATTAAACACTTTTAACTAATCTGGTTAAAACTAAGGTAAATCAACATACAAGGTAAAGAAAATATTGTCTGTATCTTAAAGCTTGAACTTTTGTGTGAGACAAAAAGAAACTATTTTGTCCAATATTTACATGATCTAATTTAATATGTCTAGTCATTTAAACAACCTAATTCAGCTTTATTTAATATGGAACCTGGAATAAGAACACAATCTTAATGTTCTGTACAAGCTAATGTTGTGCAATGATGCATTTCAGAGTATTTTGGGCAGAAAATGAAAAAGTGTTTGCAAAGTCCCTTGAGGGACTGAGAAAAATAGAGGTATTAAACTTCCCTACCTGGGGAATTCCTGACATTTTCTTGTTGCTTCCTATGAAACGGAGCTCGAAGGATATTAAGGAATGACGAGAAAGAAAGAGAGAGACTGAAAGAAAGAAAGAGACAGATGGGATCGGGGGTCTGAAGCTTAACTTTTACAAACAACAGACAACTTTATTCTGAACCAGATCCTGCTTATATACTGCAGGGTAACAAAAGGCATGCCTGCATTTCCTGAGGAAACAAAGTACTTAACTTTCTTCATACTTAAGGTAACCATTTGGGGGTAAACAAGCATTCTGTTCCTCCAGACTGTTCCAAACAAAGCAGGTAACAATCTCCTCAGTTTCTTGCCTGCCCAGGGATGCCAGCTGCTCCCAACAAATTCTGCAGGTCTTGTTTTAACCCTTTGGCTCCTACATTTTCTTAAGCAAGAGGGGCTCCCAATTTAATAAACCAAGGCTCAGTTTTGAGACTTGCCCTTATGAAACTTATTTCTGTAATAGTAAACTGAACTTACATAGGATTGGTGCCCAAGAGTCATCTCCAGAAAAATCTCTTCTGTTGCTCAAATGTGCCTCTCTAAGCCAAACTCTGAGCTTCTCCCCAATGTGGGACATGATCTCCAGGATTGTAAGCCTGGCTCTGGCAGTGTGAGACACAATTGGCCCTGGCATCATGAGACATAAGTACCGAGGATGAGTCTGGCCCTGGCATCATGGATTAGTTGACCAAAAGGAATAAATAAATTGAGTTTCAATGGCTAAAAGATTTCAAATCAAGTTGAGAGGTCATTCTGGAGGTTACTTTTATGCAAGTTTCAGCCAGATATTGCGAACTGTCACAAGATGGCAAACCCCAACCAATAGTGTTCCTGGAAACCTTGAAAGATAGCCTATGCGCTATAAAATTTTACTTATTAAGTTTGTTTTTCAGAGACTTGAAACCTTCAGATTGTTCCAATGCCAGAGAAGCTCTGAAACCAAGAGATACTGGGCTCTCCAAGAATAACAACTGGTTTCATCAGTTCAACCCCTTGTCTCTTGATAACCCCCCCCCCCCATTTTCAGCCTTGAAGAAGTTAGAGAGTCATCACCAGGTATCCCTCAAGATTGAGAGATAATTATCAAATGAGACGGAGGAATTGTAACCAAGAAATTAGGATTTAAGGGATGATTTTGATTACGAATCATATTCCTTTTTTCTTTTTGGGATGTTGGAGTAGGCAGAGGGAATACCTGAAAGCCCTAAACTACAATTCAGCTGCCCTGATATCTGAAATGATTGTAAAAGCCCTTCTCTTGTGCCTTTATGGCTGTAAGAGCTATTATGCCCTTTATCTGGTCATTTTCTTGTAGGGCAAATGCCCTAATGCTAATGAAGTCAGCCACTGACTAGCCTCAGCCCCAGACATTTGCAAATTGTACCAGCTAGATTCTCCTATTGCAAGATAACTTGTCTCCCTTCCTTCGGGCTCACACCTTTAGTGATGAAGTAATATAGCTTTGCTTCCTTTCCTTTCAGCTTCTATTCTTCTATTGAAATGACCATCACACTCTCTCCTTTTCTCCTTTGAATTTGCTATTCAAATGACTTTATCTCCCCTTGCTAAAATGTTTAAAAACCTTGAACCCCCTAAACTTGGGGGGACAGATTTTGGGCCGCTAGATCATCTGCTGTCCTACTATGCACCTGTGTTAGTTAGATTCAGTTGTCAACTTGGCCAGGTGAGCATACCTAATCTTGTTGCTGCGGACATAAGCCAACGGTATGTGAACCTCATCTGTTGCCAATTACATCTGCAGTCGGCTAGGAGGCGTGTCTGCTGCAATGAGTGATGTTTGACTTAATTGGCTGGTGCTTAAATGAGAGATTCCCAACGTAGCACAGTTTAGCAGCTTGGCATTCCTCATCTCAGCACTTGCAGCTCAGCCCAGGCCCTTGGAGATGGAGGAAGAAATCACCCCGGGTAAAGTTGTTGGAACCCAGGGGCCTGGAGAGAAGACCAGCAGAGACCATCCTGTGCCTTCCACGTAAGAAAGAACCTCAGTGGAAAGTTAGCTGCCTTTCCTCTGAAGAACCAACAAAAATAAATCCCCTTTTATTAAAAGCCAATCCGTCTCTGGTGTGTTGCATTCCAGCAGCTAGCAAACTAGAACAGCACCTAGTAATAAATTCTTTATCTCGTAGAAAAAACAAATGAACAGAGAAAAAAACAAAACAGTGTAGCCAGGCAGGCTTCATTGAAAAGGTGACATTTAAGCCAAGACTTTGAAGAGGTGGAAAGAGAGCCAGGCTAGAATCTAGGGGAGGAGAGGTCCAAGCAAAGGGAGCAGCCAGTGTAAAGGCTCTGAGATAGAAATCCTTCTGATATGATGTGGTAGGGAAAGCAAGGAGGCCCGTGTGTTGGAGTGGAGTCAGCAGTGGCGTGAGTAGGACATGAGAGCAGAGAACAGGACAGTGACGGGTGTAGGGCGTCAGGGAACCAGAATGGGGAGCTGTAAGGACTAAGGGAGGTGGGGACCATTAGAGAGTCCGAGCAGAGGGCCATAATCTGACCTAACAATTGAACAGGATTTTCTGGCTGCTAAGTGGAGAAGACAAGGGATGGTGGCCAGGCACAAGGGGAGAGAATTGTGATTATCGTATGTGATGCAGTGGAGACGGAGAGTGGTGAGGAATTGGGGAGGTGCTGTGGGCTGGGCATGGGGTGTGAGCAAAAGAACAGTCAGAGACAATTCCAGGATTTTGGCCTGTGCACCTGGTGGGGTGGAGTTGCCTTAAATGGGGTGGGGAAGGCTTTGGGAGGAGCAAGTTTGGGGGCCAATCAGAAGTAGTTTGGATTCAGCCCCTTAGAAGAAACAGGTGGGGGTTGAATGTGCGAGCCAGATGTTCGAGGGGGGCTTGGAGGTTACTGTAGAATCATCAGTAAGGAGGTGGTCTTTCAAGCCCAAAAGTGGGAGAGCCTCCCCAATGTGGAAATGACTCCCAGGCATGTAAATCTCCCTGGCAACGTGGGACAGGACTCCCGGGATGAGCTGGGACCCGGAATCATGGGACTGAGAAAGCCTTCTTGACCAAAAAGGGGAAGAGAAAAATGAGACAAAATAAAGTCTCAGTGGCTGAGAGATTTCAGACAGAGGCAAGAGGTTATCCTGGAGGGTATTCTTATGCGTTATATAGATATCCCTTTTTAGTTTATGATGCATCGGAGGGGCACCTGAAACCATTGAACTGTGTTCCAGCAGCTTTGACTTTGAAGACAATTATATAACTATATAGCTTTTACAATTTGGAATTGTGAAACCTTGTGGCTGATACTCCATTTATCCAGGGTATGGACATATATGTAAAAAAAATAAGGACAGTAAATAAATAATAGGGGAAGATGGGGTAAAAATTTGGGTGGATTGCAATACTAGTGGTCAATGAGAAGGACGGGCAAGGGGTATGGGATGTACGAGTTTTTTCTCTTTATTTCTTTTTCTGGAGTGATACAAATGCACTCGTGATGCTGAATACGCAACTATATGATGTTTTGTGAGCCACTGGCCATATATTATGGATGAACTGCACATGTGTGAAGATATCTTAATAAATATATATATACATATACAGAATGTGTATATAGATACACACACACACACACACTTGAAGCACATAAATATTTACATGTAAATTTAAAGTGTGTGTGTGTGTATCTATATACACATTCTGTATATGTGTGTATATATATATATATATGTAAAGTGGGAGAGGCCACAGGGAGTGAGTTGGGGAGTCCGGGGACGGACTGGGGGTCAGGAAAGGAGAAGGAAACCTCAAAGGAGTCAGAGAAGGGGGGCGACGCAGTGAGCTGGGAGAAGAGCCAGGCGCGCAGAGAAAGGCCATCGAAGTTGAGCGATCAGAGCACAGGTGAGGCGAGGCCTGAGAACGAACCTAGGATATAGGCTCGTGGAGGCCACCGGTGACCTTGATGAGAATGGTTTCCGAGGAGGGTGGGGCGAAAGCCGGGCCCGAGTGCCCTCCAGAGTGACCGAAGCGAGAGGACAGAGAGCATATGACACCGGCAGCTCCGGAGCCGGAGCGGGGCTGTGGAACCGAGCAGGGGGCGCACGAGGGGGTGGATTGGGGTGTGGGTGGGGAGGACGTGACACTTAAGAAAGTGGGAAAATTTCTTGTAAATGCAATACTTGTTCCAAACCAAAATAAAAATAAGCGGGGTGGAGGTATGTGTCGCTGGACAGAAGGCCAGGCCTGGGGCTTGGGGGGTTGGGGGTGGGGCCCAGAGCCAGGTTTCCGCCCTAAATTTAGCTTCGCTCGGGGTTAGGGCCTGCCTCCGGCCTGCGCCCCGGGAACCTGACACCGCGGCCCGGAGCCGGGCCCTTGCCCCGACGGTGTCGGGTCACCCTCGGGAGGCGGCCGGGAGCGGCGCCCAGTGGGATTCGCGCGCCCACCTGTCGCGGCCCGTTTCCCGGGGCTGACGGGGTCAGGCTGGAGCGTCGGGGGGAGACCCAGGTGGCGGGCGCACGGCACCGTCCGCCTTTCAAATCCCCTCGCCCTTCCCATCTCGCCAGTCTCCAGCGCGCACCCTCCCCGCGGGGCTCCCGGGCGGACGCGCCCCGGGCTCACGGCTCCGCCTTCCGGGTCTCGGCTCCGCCTTTCCGGCCTCGGCTCCGCCCTTCCTCTCCGAGTAGGCGCTAGGAGGCCGGCCCGCTCCCGGGGCCGTGTGTGCGGAGCGCACGTATGGCGGCCGTGGGACCCCGGACAGGCCCGGGGGCCGGGGCCGAGGCGCTGGCGCTGGCTGCAGAGCTGCAGGGCGAGGCGACGTGCTCCATCTGCCTGGAGCTCTTCCGGGAGCCCGTGTCTGTCGAGTGTGGCCACAGCTTCTGCCGCGCGTGCATCTCGCGCTGCTGGGAGCGCCCGGCTTCCGGGGCCCCCGCCGCGCCCCCTGCCCGGTCCAGCCCTCTTCCCTGCCCGCAGTGCCGCGAGCCGACGCGCCCGGACCACCTGCGGCCCAACCGGCAGCTGGCCGCCGTGGCCGCGCTGCTGCGGCGATTCAGCCTGCCCGCGGCCGCCGGCGGGGAGCGCGGACGGCGGGAGGCGGCGGCCAGCTGCGGGCTGCACGGAGAGCCGCTCAAGCTCTTTTGCCAGGACGACGGGCGCGCCATTTGCGTGGTGTGCGACCGTGCCCGCGAGCACCGCTCACACGCGGTGCTGCCACTGGACGAGGCGGTGCAAGAGGCCAAGGTGAGAATCCGGTCATACCTCGCCTGTCCCCGCGACCCTTGGGCTCTGAGCCTACCAGCCCGCACACCCGGTGCATCCCACTCGCAGGCAGGCAGGCAGGGGCGCTGGTGAGTCCCTGCCCCCTTTCTCCTATCCGCCGCCGCCCAGCGCTGCCTCCGGGGCGGAAGGCGGTTCTCCTGTCAGCACCACACCACCAACACGCACACACACGCACGCACACGCGCGCCCGCATTTCCCTCTGGTTCCCATGCTGGATCGCCTGCGTGACGCCCCCACGGACCTTGCGATTTTCTTCCTCTCGGTTCCGGGCCTCTAGCGGCCTCTCGGTTATTGCAGCTCTTGGCTCAGGAGAAACCCCGTCACACCCACACGTCCCCTGACCCCACTCAGCTTCGTCTCCCGGGCGTGGCCTTGCTCAGTGTCCCCCCTCCCCTCCGGGACCTGGTGGAGCGACCTCCACGAGGCCGAGGGGGCAAGAGCCGGATTCCTGACCCGCGTGAGGAGTTCGCTGAAGCCATCCCCATGGCCCCTTGCGGCCTCCTTGCTGGGGCCGCGGCCCGGCAGTGTGTGGAGGCCTCGGGCGCTCTGTGCTTGCTCTCCCACCATGCTCAACCCTTCCATCCAAAGGGGAGCAGAGACGACGCGGGCTGCGCCGGAGGGGGGCTTGTGTTTCAGCCTGCAGTGTGCAGCTGGTGACCTGGAGGAAGTGAGACCCCAGGGCCTTTGGAGTTACCCTGGGTGTGCTGCATCCTTCCCGATATCCAGTGGAGGCTGCCACCAGCCTCCTCAATGAGCAAGGACTTCCTGGATGGCTCCAGAAAGCGACTTCCCAGACTCCTTGCCCCTCTCCTTCTCACTTCTCTCTCTTCTGCAGGAGCTCCTGGAGGCCAGGCTGAGGGTCCTGAAGAAGGAGCTGGAGGAGTATGAGATGTTCAGGTCCACAGAGGAAAAGGAGAGCAGGGAGCTCCTGGTGAGCTGGTCACCCCAGCTGGACCCCAGTGGGGGACAACAGCAGAGTTGCCCCCACCCCCACCCCCGGCTCTGGGTGTGGTGTTGGAATGCATGGATTTTAGAAAGTTAATCTGGTGCATATTATATAGAGTGACATTATAATTCATTCTGCAATCCGGGGCTTTGGAGAGTGAAAGGGTGTACTAAAGTAATCAGTCTAGAACAACTGGTATAAAAGTCAAATTGCCTGTGAATCAGGATGTACGGTCACCCTAACGTTATGTAACTCCCCAATTGGGGCGTGGGGCAGCATGTTGCAGTTTAACACAGTAATATTTCGGCACAGAAGTATATGAATATTCTTACTAAGTAGGAGCATACTTATAATAAATAGCCTCATATCAGTTCAGTGCATGTTTTACTACCAAATGCGTTATGGAAAAAAAATCAATTTTCAGAGTGTTTTAGATTTTGGAATTGTTTTGGTTTGTTAAATGCTGCAGGAATGCAATATACCAGAAATGGGTTGGCTTTTATAAAAGGAATTTATTAGGTTACACGTTTACATAAGGCCATAAAAATGTCCAAACTAAGGCATCCAGATAAAGATAACCTTGACTCAAGAAAGGGCGGATGATGTTCTGGGTTCTCTGTCAGCTGGAAAGGCAAGTGGCCACATCTGCTAGCTTTCTCTCCTGGCTTCTCACTCCATAAACCTTCCTGGGGCATTTTCTTTCTGCAGCTCCAAAGATTTCTTCTCTGGTCAGCTCTGAACCTTTTTCCAAAATGGCTCACTCTTAAGGGTTCCGGTAAGCGTATTATAACCCACCTTGAATGGGTGGAGATGCATCTCCATGGAAACCATCTAATCAAAGGGTCACATCTCTATGGAAACAACTTAATAAAAAAGATCCCACCCAACAATATTGAATCAGGATTAAAGAGCATGGCTTTTCTGGAGTACACCATAGTTTCAAACTGGCACACTGACTCTTATTTGTCTACTTCAAATTCTGTTCCTCGCTCAATTTGTAGGTGTTGAATGAATGTCTCCACTAGAGCTGGTCAGTGTGGGGCTTTCTGTTCTGGAGCTGGAACTTAGAGGAGGAGTAACTTGAGGACCCTCCTTTCCTCAAGGTGGAAGTGGAGGGGACAGGGGGAGGACTCTCTAGTTGAGATGCCCCCGGTTCCTTTCCTGCCCCCAAATGCATCCAGTGTGCCTCTCAGAACTCCCAGTTTATTCATCCACTTCCCTCCACCAGGAAGAGCTCACACCTCCTCACCCTTATTCCTTTCCTGCTGGAGAAGGGGGTAAGCAAGTCTCTTCAGAAGCTGCTGTTTTACATCCAGGACCCAAGGGGCCTCCCTGCAGCATGGGCAGCTTCTCAGTCACTGTCAGGACCCCATGACTCTGCTTAGCAACTTCCACCGCTGCCCTCTCCCAACGTCCAGCTTCCCACTTCCACTTGTGGCCCATACATCATCATTACAAAAGACTGTTTGATGAAACCACAGAAGTAGAGCCTAACTTTTGCTGCATGTTTACAAGGGGAATGAGTTCTTGTATTTGGAATTTCTCTTATGGTTTCAAGGAATGGTCCTCAAACGAGATCAGTTTTGTCCCCTCCACTTCGGGAACATTTGGCAGTGGAGATATTTCTCGTTGCCAACACTGGGTAGGACTGCTGTTGGCACCTTACAATGTACAGGGAAGTCCCACACAGCAAAGATATGACTCCAAATGTCAATACTGCCAGGGTCGAGAATCCCTGATTTAAAGTATTCTGGCAAATGCTATTTCACTTGCGTTATTCCCTTGGGAGGCAATATGGTGTAGTTGGGAGAAAGTACAGACTTCAGGGCCAGACTCCATGGGTCAGAATCCTGGCTTACCACTTACTGGCAATATGTCCCTCTGCCTCTGTCTTCTCATCTGTAAAATGGGATGATAAAGGTACTCGCCTCATTGTGTTGTTGTCAGGGCTGAGTGAGGTAAAACATTAAAGTGCTGTGAAAGTTGCCTGCCATAGGGTATTTCCCCAGGAAATGTTAGCTGCAGTTGTTTGCTTTCCCAGTTTCCTGATAATGAAGGGGAAGCAGAGGGTGTTTGGGTTTGCTAAAGCTGCCAGAATGCAATATCCCAGAAATGAGTTAGCTTTTATAAAGGCGATTTATTTAGTTACAGATTTACAGTTCTTTGGAGGAACGGCGGCTGGCTTTCATCTGGGTTCCTCTGTTATGTGGGAAGACACAGGGCAATGTCCACTGGCCTTTCCTCCATACTTCTGGGTTCAAATGGCTTTCCATGGGGCATTTCCTCTCTGCATTTCCAAATGTCTGGGTCTTTGTCAGCTCTGAGCACTGAGCTGAGCTGCATCTCTCTCTTCTGACTTCTCCCCTGAAGCCTTCAGCCGAATAGATTAAATATCACTCACTGCAGAAGACATTCCCCTTAGCCTACTGCAGATGTGATCAGCCGTAGATGAATTTCATGTGCTGATGACTTACTTCCACAGCCACAGGACAACTGGACATCATCACCTGGCCAAGTTGACACCTGAACCTACCTATCACAAGGGCATTGTAGGAAGCTGTGGCTTGAACCCAGGTCTCCTGACTTCAGATTCTTCTCACAGTCTTCCCTTGTGCCGGCTTTTCCTTTTCTCTAGAGTTTTCAGACAGAGGAGCTCGGACAGTCTAGCTTGTCCCAGAGGGCGAATCCTTTTCAATTGTCACCACCCAAGTCTTTGTCTCCTTTCTTGTTACATTAGGTGAAATGCCACACATGAAGAATTGAGAGAGAGAGTCAGGAGTGTGAATCTGATCTCAAGTAGGAAGCACTATGCAATGCCAGTTTAAAGAATAGAATGTAAAGCTTGTATAACTCGCTATCTTAGGCCTTTGCAGTTGTGTTGACATGTCTGGACATTGGCATTAGATTTTTCTTTCTGCTTTTGGCTTTTCTGTTTCTCCTAGGTTTTGTATGATGAGTGCGTGTTATTTTTATAAACTGCTGAGAAAGGTGCTCTTTAAAAAGAAATGAAGAAACAGAGTCAAGGGGTTATCCTGGAAAGTATTCTCATGTATTATATAGATATCTCTTTTTAGTCTATGGTATATTGGTGTGGCTAGAGCTGTGTTCCAGTAGCCTTGAGTCTTGGAGACAATTGTATAACAATTTAGCTTTTACAGTGTGACCGTGTGATTGTGAAAACCTTGTGCCGGATGCTCCTTTTATCCAGGGTATGAACAGATCAGTGAAAAAATAAGGACAAAAAATAAATGAATAATAGGGGAAGAAAAAAGGTAAAATATTGGGTAGATTGAAATACTAGTGATTACTGAGACAGAGGGGTAAGGGATATGGGATGTATGAGTTTTTCCTTTTTTCTTTTTCTTTCTTTTTCTGGAGTGATGCAAAGGTTCTAAAAATGATCCTGGTGATGAATACACAACTATGTGATGATGTTGTGAGCTATTGAATGTAAACTATGGATGGACTGAACATGTGTGTAGATTTCTCAATAAAAATATTTTTAAAAAGAAGTGAAGAGTGAAAGTCTGAGGGGTGACAAAATAAATGTGTTTGGGGAATGAAAACTGCCTTAGTTAATTCCTCTGGTTACCCCAGGCAGGACCAATTTATTCCTCCCACTTTTTTTTTTCTCCATTGTACTTTTTTGCAAAAAATATATATATTGAGAAATCTTTATCCTCCACCAGGACAAACCAATATATAAGCTTTTTTTTTTTTTGCTTAGACATGGAAGCAGTTTTCACACTGCCCACTGCCCATGAGAAGGGACAATGTACTAAAGGTACAACGCCAAACCTTTCTAACTTGCATAAAAATTCCAGATACCCTATTGGCCACCTGAAGATGAAAACAGATAATGCTGTAAATGTTAACTGGCTTTTTCTCCTAATATTAAACATAAAAACCATATGGGAAATACAGAAATTCCAATAGAAGTAACATAAACCTGTCATAAACTGTAAATGTTAACTGGTTTTATCTCCTAATATTAAACATAAAAACCATACGGGAAATACAGAAATTCCAATAGAAGTAACATAAACCTGTCAAATTGTAAACAAAATCTATTTGAGGAACACCATGAATGACAAATGGTCTGCAGTGTCAATTTTAGAATGAGGCAGAAAAATGTTGGAAGGCTGGTTAATTTTCCCCTTGTTCAGTTTCAGTTTTGCATCCTTGATTCTCTGATGTCCACAGTGTTAATTGTCTCTCAGTAATTGCATTATTAGCATGCTTTGTATGACTCTTCACTTAACGCATCAAGGGTCAGCAATGGCTTCATCAAAAGCTGTATTTGCAAGACAGCAGGGTTTCTCTGGGGAGTTCAGAATCTCATAGTAGAGCACAGAAGTTGAGGGTTAGACACAATCTGATAGGATGCATTGGTTGCATTTCCTTTTATTTTTTTTTTGCCAGATCCAAATCCTTGCTGATATTCTCCAAAATCCCTCTCTTGTCATCACAAGCAGTAACAATAGTAGTCTCTTTTTCATTTTCAAATAGAAGACTGCTTTCTGCTGGTGAGGCACTGGGAATCAAGAACTTTCCCAAAAATCCAGTACATCATTGCAGATATCTTAGGTCTCAATTTTCTCTCTGTATTCTTGAGCCACTGGCTGTTTTCTCTCAGCACCTTCCGTCTTTTGCTCAATAGTTGAGGTGACTCTCCAGGATGACTGTGACGGTTTGAAGCTGTAGGTACCCCAGATAAGATCCTGTTCAGAAAAGATCAGCTAATCCGTTCCTGTGGGTGCAGACCTGTTGTGGGTGGGGCCTTTTGATTGGGCTATTTCAGTTATGGCAAGCTCCAGCCAGTCTTAATCTTCTTATTGAAGTCATTCATAAGAGGATGAAAGACAGAAAGAAGACATGGGAAAAAGCCCCAGAGAAGCTAAGAGAGATAGAAGCTAAAAGAGAGGACACACGGAAAACAGAGGAAGCCACTGAAGCCAGAAGCTGGAAGCAAAGACACCTGGGAGAGAAGGACCAGCAGACATGGCCACATGTCCGGCCATGTGCGATGAGGAGCTGAGATTGTCTCCTGTTGATGCCTTAATTCGGACATTTTTACAGCCTTAGAGCTGTGAATTGTAAGTGAATAAAAGCCTGCCCATTTCTGGTGTATTGCATTTCATCAGCTTTAGCAAATGAACACAATGACCCAGGAGCTCGTATAACAGTTTTATAAGCAATTGAGAGAAGATTCCTCTCCTCGTTGGAAAATTCAGCTTCTCAATCAGTTATGGACCTCATGCCCTCCTCCTACTTCTAAAGTGCGGAAACTGCAGCCTGCTGGCTTTGGGGCTGGTTTGACGTTGCCCTAGGGTGGTAGGCACAAGGCACATCTGTGATGGGGGGAGGAGACAGTGTCTGTTGAGGCTGGTGAGTACACTGACTCGGATATTTAAAATTGAGCATGTGTGAGTGCTCGTGTGTGCGTGTGTGTGCGTGTGTGTGCGTGTGTGTGTGTGTAGGGGCTTGTGTCTGACCCCCAGAGCAGTGAGGGGATGGAACCTGCCCCGTGAAGGGAGTGAAGGCTCCTTTCCTAAGACCAGGTGCCGACACCGTTGCCCCCACACCCTCTCCTCCCTGGGCAGAAGCAGATGGCGGCCGAGCAGGAGAAGGTGGGGGCTGAGTTCCAGGCGCTGCGTGCCTTCCTGGTGGAGCAGGAGGGCCGGCTGCTGGGCCGCCTGGAGGAGCTGTCCAGGGAGGTGACGCAGAAGCAGAATGAAAACCTGGCCTTGCTCGGGGGAGAGATCGCCCTGCTCTCCAAGCTCAGCAGCCAGATCCAGGAGACAGCTCGCAAGTCCGACCTGGACTTTCTCCAGGTGAGTCTGTCCTGCCAGGTGTTCGAGTGGTTTATCCTAAGGCCCTGGGAAAGACAGAGCGACAGAGTCAGATCCCGTGAGTTTAGAGGAACCACCCAATCGGGAACTCGGGGGTGGGGTCTGGCGAGGGGTGCCCTGATTCTCCTGGGCCTGGAGGACTGAAGGGGTTTGATGAAAGTTTCTTGACAGTGATCCACAAAAATGTATTTTACATTCTAATCCAGGATATATGTATTTGAAACAAAAACCTCAGAAAACAATGCTTACCTCTGCTGCTTGTGATGTGCTTTGGTGTTTCCCATTCTGTTTTATCTCATTTTTATAACAACGGTCACAATCCACTAAATAAATTTCACAAGCCGCTATCGGGTCAGAAACAGTGGTTGCAAAGGGCTGTGTGACTTGTCTCATGTCATTTTTTTTTTTAAAGTTTTAAACTTAAAAAGAAAAGTTTTATTCACACATCATACAATTCAACCTAAGCAAGAAATCAGCGGTTCCCAGAATAATCACGTAGCCATGCTTTCACTGCCACATTTCCACTTCTTCCCCCAAAGAATCCCACGCCCCTCCCCCATTTTCCCTGCTTATTGACGTTCAGCTTTGGCATATTGGCTTTGCTACATTCAGTGCGAACATATTGCAATATTACAGTGTAACTGTTAACTATAGACACTGGTTTGCAGTGATTGTGTTCCCCCCCATGCCATCCGTTTCTCAACACCTTGCAACTGTCATGTCATTTTGAGAGCAGAGGTAACACAAGTCCCAGATGGCTCCAGTGAAGGTTCTGTAAAGAACATGTGCAGAGCTGTGGGCAGGATTGAGGGACCCACCGAGTTGTTGGGGTGCCCACAGGCTGTGGGGCATGGAGCTCCTGCTTGTGGGTTACTCCTCTCCTAGCAGGGCAGGGGGTTAGGTTTGCTTTCTCAAAGGTGAACGGAGGGAACGCGATGCTGATTCGGTTTTCTCCCATCCTTCCTTCCAGGAGTTCAAAAACACATTGAACAGGTAAGAGAACCTGATGGCTCCTTGGGTCTCCCTGAGCCATCTCCTCTCCTTTTCCACTGACTGGTCCCTCATTCCTACCTCCCTACCCCCCGGCTCCCTGCTGCCTTACTGCATGCCTTCTGAAGCAGATGTCCACCTGCTGGCCAGGGGCATCTGGACACATGGTCTGCCTCTTCCTTTTCTGCCTCTCCCCCCGAGAGAGGGCCTTCCATCTATGTGGCAGAGCCCAGTGGGGTTGGCATGGTGCCTGTCAGCCTGCGCCAGGGACCCTGTCCTGCAGGTGCAGCAGTGTTCCTGGTGCCAAGCCCACCACAGTCTCTTCTGAAATGAAGAATAAAGTCTGGAACGTTTCCCTCAAGTCTTTTGTCTTAAAGGGGCTGCTCAAGAAGTTTAAAGGTAAGGGCCGAGCATGAGGCAAGGCCACGCAGCATGGGGGAGGCATGTTTCTGAGGGTGTCCCTTTGCAGAAGCTGTAGCTGTGGTGTACGGAGGCCCAGCTCGTGGGAGAGGCAGTAGTGGCGAATTGATCATGCCCACCTGGGCTATGTAGCTTCCCAAGGGGGTGGACGGTGTGGAGGGGTCGTGGGAGCAGAAAGAGGGCCAAGGGGCTTGCACAGCTGAGACCAGCTCCAGGTGAAAGAGGAGAGACATGGGGAGAGGTTGAGCTGGAGTGCTTGGGCATCTGGCCTTTGCCTCCACCTCCACCCACCCCCCTGCTATGGTTGGCTCAGTGCCTGCACACCAGTCTCAGCTTCTGGGAAATTTGGTGACTGAGTGAGGCCAGTTGGGCTATATATGTTGGAAGAGGACATGTCATTGCCACACAAACACTTGAGGCGCTCATGCATACCCTGTTTTGTTTCTTCTCAGAGGATCTTCGTGAAGAGCTGGAGAAAGAGGAGAAAGGTATGGTAGGGGTGACAGTGAGTTCTGATTACCTGCAATGTAGAGAACCCACCCCCTGCAGGTGACTCAGTGGATTCTGTCAAAGAGAAAATTGCATTGGACAATGTCAAACAGTTGGCCAAGATGGCATTACTTAAGGGCTGCTGCAGGGGGGACGAGAGACTAGAACTCAACTGTTTTAATTTCCTAATGCTGCTGGAAAGCAATATACCAGAAAGGGAAGCTTTTATAAAGGTAATTTATTAAGTTCAAGTTTACAGTTCTAAGGCCTTAAAAATGTCCAAATGGAGGCATCCAAAGAAAGATACCATGACTCAAGAAAGGGCTAGATGGTGTTCAGGTTTCCTCTAACACATGGGAAGGCATGTGGCTCATGTCTGCTGGTCCTTTGCTGCTCTGAGGAAACTCTGAATTTCTTCTCTTAGCTTTTCTTGCCTCTCTCCAGGTTCCTCCAGGTTCTGGCTTGCTTTAGCATCTCATGGAAAGGCACATGGCGATGCCTGCTGGGCTCTGTTCCTGTGTGGCATCTGTCAGCTCTCTCAGCTCCAGGCATCTCCTGGGGCTTCTGCATCTCCAAGCGTCTGTCCCTAGGCATTTGCTCTCTCTGTTTGACACTCCAAGCATCTCCACATGTCTGTGTGTGAGCTTTGTCTGCTCTTTTCCAAACCGTTTCCCCCTTTAAACAACTCCAATACATTGGTCAAAACACACCTTGAATGGGCAGGGTCACATCTCCATCTAATTAAAAGGTCACACCCAAAATTGGGTATGTCACATCTCCATGGAAACAACCTAATCAAAAGGTCCCTCCCTAAGCACTAGGTCTGGCTCCACAAGACTGGGTCAGGACAGAGAAAACATGGCTTTTCCAGGGTACATAACCATCTCAAACGAGCACGCCAACTTTGAGGAAGGGGCTGGTTGAGAGTTTTATAGGCAGGGCAAGGGGGTGGCCAGGAGCGAGTTTGACTTTGAATATGTAGTGTCCAAATAGTTTTTTTTCCATTCTGTAGTCAACAGCTGTAAGGTTGGTGTCAGGGTGGTCGGGAGGAGGGGGGGTGGGCAAGAGGCTGAAGCGTTGGAGGCACAGCTACAGCTTTATCGGGTAAAAACGCAGTCCTGGGTCAGCTGCTTCCTTCGGCCGCACCTCAGGGACTTGGCCTCCTTGGCTCTGCATCTCGTCTAGGGAGTTCTGGCTCCCAAGGCAGCAGTGGGGTCCCGAGGCCCTATGAGCTGATTCAGTGCCCTGTGCCTTGGGGTTCTTCACCTGGGGAGGGCGCGTGGTCACCTGGCGAGCCTCTTGCCCCCGCCCCACTCCCCTTCATAAGAAGACTCTCCTGGGGACGGGACAGCAGGGAAACACTGGGGACTGAGAACAGGTCGGGAAATGGCCCCAGAGGGAGTGGGACCAAGCTCGGCTGGGAGGAGATGCACAGCTCCTTTTTTCTTTGTACGTTGTACAGTGGGGGTCACATTTCATTCTTTTCCTGAGGAATAACCCATTATCGTGGCACCATTGGTAGGAAGTATTTTTCAAGTGCGTGGGCCAGGAATCGGACCTGGGTCCCCTGCATGGTGGGCAAGAATTCTGTCCCTGGCACAGGTTCTTCTCTTTTTTCTTTTAATTTTTATTTATTTTATATGTTCAAAATTGTAACATTTATTTATAAAATCAATGATCTAGAACAATAAGGCCATCTGAAGTTGGGTATTATAGGTGGCAATTAAAATCATTATCAGACACGTCATATAATTTATTCTTCTTACTTTGTTTTAGCTTTTCATTTGGACATAATTTCAGACTTAACAGAAAAGTTGATAAAACAGTACAAAGAATTCCCATATACCCTTCATGCAGGTTTTCCAAATATTAACAGTTTACTACATTAGATTTATTTTCTGTGCATTTGCTTTATATATTTGCTACATGTTACATTTACTTTATACATATATACTTTTTATTACCTGATTATATTATGTATATTTTATATAGCCCTTCATAGATTAAAAAATTTTTTTTAAATTTCTATTAATAAAACCAATCAACATACAACATGAACATTCTTAACGTCTGAACATTCCATACTTGGTGTGTAATCAATGGCTCACAGTATCATCACATGCCAGTATATTCATCACCGTGATCATTTCTCAGAACATTTACATCACTCCAGAAAAAGAAATAAAAAGAAAAAAGTCAAACATACCATACCCCTTATCCTTCCCTCTCATTGAGCACTAGTATTTCTCTCTATCAAATTTATTTTAACATTTGTTCCCCTATTATTTATTTATTTTTAATCCATATTTTTTACTCATCTGTCCATACTGTGATAAAAGTATCAGAACAAGGTTTTCACAATCACACAGTCACATTACAAAAGCTTTATCATTATACAATCATCTTGGCTACAGGAACACAGCTCTACAGTTTCAGGGACTTCCCTCTAGCCTCTCTAATACATCTTAAACTAAAAAGGGGTTATCTATATAATGCGTGAGAATAACCTCCAGGATAACCTCTTGACTCTGTTTGAAATCTCTCAGCCACTGATACTCTGTTCTGTCTCATTTCTCTCTTCTCCCTTTTGGTTGAGAAGGTTTTCTCAATCCCTTGATGCTGAATCCCAGCTCATTCTAGGACTACAAACGGTGCCTATTGTAGTTTGCAAGCTTCCAGAATGCAATACCAGAACTGAAATAGCTTTTAAAAGGGAAATTGATAAGCTGCAAGTTTACAGTTTTAAGCCTATAAAAATGTCCAAGCTAAGGCATCCAGGGAAAGATACCTTAATTCAAGGAAGGCCGATGGGTCAAGGACAACCAACTCTGTCAGCTAGGCAGTCACCTGGCTGGCATCTGCTGGTCCCTTGCTCCTGGGCTCCATACTTTCAGCTTCTGTTCCCGTGGAAGTTCCTCACTTTGCTTCTCCAGGGCTGGCTTTCATCTCTTTGCTTCCCTTGCCTTTCTCCAGGCTCTGGCTTGGCTTAACATCTCATGGCAATGTCTACTGGGCTCCAAGCATCTCCAAACATTTGTGTCTCTGTTCTCCAAGTGTCAGCATCTGTGTCAGCTCTGCTCTGAAGTTTCTGTCAGCTCTTTCATTTCTGGCTCTCTCCAAAATGTTTCCTTTTAAAGGATTCCAGTAAACTAAGCAAGACCCACCTAGAATGGGTGGAGTCACATCTCCATGTAATCAAAAGATTCCACCCACAATTGGGCATGTCACATCTCCATGGAGATAATCTAATCAAAATTTCCAACCTACAGTGCTGGATAGGGATTTGAAAAACAGCTGCTCCCACAAGATTGGATCAGGATTAAAGCAGGGCTTTTCTGGGGTACATAATACTTTGAAACAAGCACAGTTTCTTTAATGGAGAGGCCTTCCCTGACCACCCTAGTTAAAATTATAACCTGCTCCCACCGTCTGCTCTCCTGACTTGCTACTGTTGTCACTTACTGATTCCCTCCACTTCCTAGAAAGTGAGCCTCAGCAGGGCAAGGATACTCAGTGGTTTTATGAATTCTGTGGTACACCCAGGGCCTGGGACAGTGCCTGGGACATAGTGCTCAGAAGAAGTGTACAAATCTTAACTTCTTATTGTGAAAGGGAAATTTCAAACGTACACAAATCGAGAGCAGAGCATATCAGACTGCCATGTAAGCACCATTCACCTCACTTATCAGTTTATGGCTAATATTTTACAATCTCATTCCCACTGGGTTTTTTGAGTTTTTTTTTCCAGCATTTTTTAAATTGTGAAATATATATACAAAACAATAAATTTCAAAACACATTTTAACAAGTGATTATGGAACAGATGTCAGAGTTCGATGTGGGTTACAGTTCCACAATTTTAGGTTTTTCCTTCTAGCTGCTCCAAGACGCTGGAGACTGAAAGAAATATCAATATAATGACTCAGCAGTCACACTCATTTGTTAAACCCTCCCTTCCTTGTTATAATTCCCCCTTCTCCTTTGATCTTTCTCCCAATCTTTAGGGGTATTTGGGCTCTGCCCATTCTAACTTTTTCATGTTGGAAAGGACTATCAGTAATATGGGATAGGGGGGCGAAATTAGTTCTGGAGAGGTTGATCCCTCTGGGCTTCAGGACTTATCTGACCCAGGAACCATCTGGAGGTTGTAGGTTTCTGGAAATTAAGCTCAGTGCTTGAAGCTTTCACAGAATCTCAGAAAAAGCCCTAGGTGTTCTTTAGGGTTGGCAGGAATGGGTTTGGTTGGGATTTGGTAATTAGCAATATCTGGCTGAAGCTTGTGTAAGAGTGGCCTCCAGGACAGACCTTTGACTCTATTTGAACCCTCTTAGCCACTGAGAGCTTCTTTTATTGCACGGTCAGGATGGCATTGTCGATCCCATGGTGCCAGGGCCAGACTCATCCCTGGGAGTTCTCTCCCACACCACCAGGGAGACTTTCACCCCTGGATGTCATCTCCCATGCATGGGGGAGGTCAATGGTTTCACTTGCAGAGTTGGGCTTAGAGAGAGAGAGGCCACATCTGAGCAACAACAGAGATTCTCTGGGGGTGACTCTCAGACATCATTATAAATAGGCTTAGTTTCCCCTTTGTAGTCCCCAGTTATCTTTTCAGTTGGATTGGTGGGTCTTTCTGAATTTGGATCCAAATCAAGTCCTTATACTTGGTACCACTTGGAACCATCTCAATAAATACTTGGGTGGAAAAAAAAAAAAACCAAAAAAGTAGCTTCCCCGTGAAGAGGGCTAGAGAGCAGGCTGGGCGTGGGCGCTGGACACCGGAAGGGCTCTGGGCTGCAGGGAAATCGGGTTTGCGAGGGAGGGAGGCGGGCTCGCAGGGCCCCAGAAGCGGGGGCGGGGCGCTGTGGAGGGGCTGCCTGATCTTCTCTCCCTCTGTCCTGCCCTCTCCTGCAGTGGAGCTGACCCTGGACCCCGACACGGCCAACCCGCGCCTCATCCTCTCTTTGGACCTTAAGAGCGTGCGCCTTGGCCAGCAGGTCCAGGATGTGCCCAGCCACCCGCGGCGCTTCAACACCAACACGCGGGTGCTGGCGTCGTGCGGCTTCTCGTCGGGCCGCCACCACTGGGAGGTGGAGGTGGGCTCCAAGGATGGCTGGGCCTTCGGGGTGGCACGTGAGAGCGTCCGCCGCAAGGGCCTCACGCCCTTCACCCCCGAGGAGGGCGTGTGGGCGCTGCAGCTCAACAGCGGGCAGTACTGGGCAGTGACCAGCCCTGAACGGACACCCCTCAGCTGCGGGCCCCTGTCGCGTGTGCGGGTGGCGCTGGACCTGGAGGTGGGGGCTGTGTCCTTCTACGCGGCGGAGGACATGCGCCACCTCTACACCTTCCGCGTCAACTTTCACGAGCGTGTGTTCCCCCTGTTTTCCGTCTGCTCCACGGGCACCTACTTGCGAATCTGGCCTTGAGGGGCATTGCACCTCTCTGCCTGGCCGTCCCTGGGAAACATGCTTGTCCTGGTCACTCTCGCCCCCAGTCCATCTCCTGCCCCAGAGGGGCTCCCGCAGAACACAGCGTTGCAGGTTCGAGAGTGGGTGCTTGTGGGAAAGGACACCTGAACAAGGGACCCTGAGAGCCCGACCCTTCCCTGTTGTGGGTGAAAGCGTTCGACCTGATCCCGGAGGAGGTGGAGGCAAGTGAGGACAGAAGCCCAGTTCCCCAACAGAGTTAAAAGAGACGGACAGGGATGCTGCCCCTTACGTGGGTTTACTGCACAGACTCGGAAGTGTCGTCTTCTCTGAAACAACTTGCCAGGTCCTAATTCTGTCGGTTTGTAAAATGCCCCGGGAATGCAATGTGCCAGAGATTGATGGGCTTTTAAAAAGGAAATTTATTAAGTTACAAGTTTGCAGTTCTAAAGCCATAAAGATGTCCAAACTAAGGCATCCAGAGAAAGATAATTCAAGAAAGTCTGAACTGGGAAACATGGAGCTGGCATCTGCTGCTGGTCCTTTGGTTTCTGGTTTCAAACAGCTCCCCCAGGGGAGTTTCTTTTTCCAAAGGTCTCTGGGAGAGTCACAGTTCCATCTAATCAAAAGGCCACGCCCATGATTGGATGTGCCGCATCTCCACGGAAACAACCTAGCCAAAGGTCTCTCCCTAAAATCTACTGAATCAAGATTGAAGAACCTGGCTTTTCTGGGGTATACGACAGATTCAAACGAGCACAGTGGTCCTGTGCTGTCCTTGGCCAGCCACAGTCATCCTCACTTCTGCTGGGCTTCTGGATCCAGCTGGCCTGACCAGGTCATCCTGCTCGGGGAGGAGGGACACCATACTCCCAGCTCAGAGGACAGGTGGGCCCGAACCTGTAGGTGAGGGAAAAGCCACACTGGACATCCGAGGACAACAGCATACAGGCATTGCTACCCTCCAGCACCCTGTAACCCACTGACCCACTGTGATATGTGCAGTCTCCACCACAATGATGCCAAGATGTGTTCTCCAAGTTACTTCAGCCCCCATCTTTGTGTGTCAAAGGACTGTGTCCATTGGTAAAGGAGAGTGAAGGCTCTGGAATTGGCAATGCACAGTGGCATTTCTAATTTTACAGATGCAACTAGCACCAGCATAGAAATACACAGAGCACAAGCATGTCCCTGACAAACTCTTCTGAGAACTCACTAGCAGCAGAGGGCTGTAGTGCCAGAGCTTGCTCGGCCTGTGCCCTGGTGGCCTTCAGCCCACAGACCAACGTCATTAACCCTTGGCTAATTGTTCCCAGCTTTCTGGACTATGATGGGCTTCTGGGAGGGTGGTGAGGGGCTCCCCGCTTGGTGTTCCTCAGCAAAGGGGATGAGGAGATGGAAATACAGACTGAGCTTATGTCTAGGGTGGCTTGACTCATTCTCACCCCACCCCACCCCCACCCCCCAGGTATGAGTGCAGGAACACAAGTGTGAGCAAAGATTTTGCCAGTGTGGGTAAGCATGTGTTCCTTATGTGTGTGAGCCTGTGCACATAGTTTATATTTCAGCTTGAGGGTGGGGGTGGGGAGAACGTGGATTTTGGAGAGGGCATTTATGAGGATGTGTGTAGGGTTTAGTTGGACAGACCCTAGGTCAATTTGGTTGTACCCTACACTTTTGGTATGTTAAAACTGCCAAAACAGTGTACCATAAATGGAACAGCTTTTAAAAAGGGAATTTATTAAGTAACAAGTTTACAGTTCTAAGGCCATAAAAATGCCCAAATGAAGGCATCCAGGGACCTCGACTCAGGTAAGGCTGATGGGTTCAGAATGCCTCTGTCAGCTGGGAAGGTTCATATGGCATGTGCTGGTCCTTTGGCTGCTGATTTCAAACAGCTTCCCCAGGGACATTTCTTTTTGGATCGCCAAAGGTTTCTGCCTATGTGGGCTCTGAAGTTTTTTCCAGAATGGCTCCCTCTTAAAGGACTCCAGAAAGCCATCCCACCTTGAATGGGTGGAGATACATCTCCAGGGAAACCACCTAATCAGAAGGTCCCACCCACAATTGAATGGGTTACATTTCCATGGAAACAACTTAAACAAAAAGATTCCACCCAGCAATATTGAATCAGGTTAAAGAACCTGGCTTTTCTGGTGTACACAACAAATTTTAAACTGGCAACCCTACAATTGTTTTTTGTTAAATATTAGCCATATTAGCCATATCATATTCAAGAGAGGGCAATAAGTTTCCTCCCCCATTATGTGGTTACCAGGTTAGAATAAAAGCAAGTCTCAGACCGCTTCTGTTCTGCCCAGGCTGTTGAGACAAGTCTGTCAGCTCACAGGGATAGTGACAGTAGATCCGTCTGGTCTGCAAGTTTTACGGAGTCTCAGTGCTCTGTCCCTTGAGATGCTTTGAGCAGAACAACCATATAAGTTTCTCTTGGGCAGGCATGACACTGCTCTAGAGGCAGACCCAGTTGACAGAGCAGCAGGGAATCATCCCTGTGTCCTTTGGGCTGGGGACAGGACCATTTCTTGAGAGTCCAGCCTACAGTAGCATTCCAAAGGGTGAAGGTGCTCTTAAATCCTGTGCTGTATTCGGACAGGGAGAGTAGCTCTAGAATATCGAAGACAATGCATGTATTTGAAAACCACTGACTTCCAGAAGGAAAACCCATTTCATTCATCTGATAATCAAGTCACCAGATGTTTATCTGGGCTGCCTCTAGTATCACTTCTTTTTTTTTTTTTTTTAGCAGTGATGATTTTAATTTTTGTTCTGCATTATCTCTTAGGAATATCAGTGCCATTAATTGACTCTCTGGCAACCACTTTTTATATGTTCTCTATCAGCTCACGTTATTTTTATTGAAAAATCTTCACGCACCATACTGTCCACCCAAAGTATACAATCAGTGGCTCACAGTATAAACACATAGTTATGTACTCATCACCACGATCGTTTTAGAATGTTTGCATTACTCCAGAAAAAAAAAAAACGAAAAACCCCATACATCCCATACCCCTTACCCCTACCTCTCATTGACCACTAGTATTGCAATCGACCCAATTTTTTTTTTTACCCATTATCCTCCTCTCTGCTATTATTTATTTATTGTCCTTATTTTCTTACTCATCTGCCCATACCCTGGATAAAGGTATCGTCAGCCGCAGGTTTCTCACAACCACACAGTCACATTGTAAAACCTCTGTAGTTACACACTCCCCTTCAAGAATCAAGGCTACTGGACACAGCTCAGCAGTTTCAGGTACTTCCCTCCGGCCACTCCGTAGGCAGGAAGGGCATTGAGTTCGCTGATGTGGCTTTTTGAATGAGTAGCACCCTCCTAATAGGTAGTTTCCTACGAAACAGAGTTTGAAGGAATGACGAGAAAGAAAGAAAGACACAGACAGGTTCAGGGGGTCTGAAGCTTAACTTGAACAAACAACAGACAACTTTATTCTTAATCAGATCCTTTTTATGTACTGCAGGGTGACAAAAGGTATGCATGCATTTCCTGGGCGAACAGAGTGCTTATCTTTCAGTGCTCTTTTCCTTCATACTTAACATAACCATTTGGGGTAAACATTCTCTTCCTCCCAGACTGTTCTACATAAAGCAGATAGCAATCTCCACAGTTTACTGCCGCCACCCTGAGGCAAGCTGCTCCCAACAAATTCTGCGGGTCTAGTTTTAACCCTTGGCTCCTACGCTGATATGCTCCAACAACTGTGCCGAAGTATGAAGACATACCACAGTTGCAGAAGATGTGGGTGTGCCGTGCAGTTCAGTCCCGAGGTCCTGCCTGTGCCCGCAGGGCCGGGTTGGGACGGTGGAGTGGCTGTCTGAGGGTTCATTTTCACCTCTCCTGTTTGCCAATGTGACCGTGCGTCTATCAGAGTATGTGTGCTTGCAAAATAACTGCACAACAAGAGTTACCATAACAACTGTGCGTGGAGGGGAGTTTTTGTCTCCCAGACTCTGGGGCTGAGTGGTAACCATGTGTAAGTTTGCTGGTGTGCATTTCCCTCTACCCTCCTTTGGGCTTGGGTCAGGGCGGGGTCTCCAAGGACTGTACCTGGCCCATCACCCCAGTTGCCTGCGAGCTGCAGAGCAGGGTAATCCAAGCTCACCGCGTGGCTCCTCAGCGTCCAGACCGCCCTGGCCGGTCACCTGTCTTTGCAGGGACAACAGGGCAGGCTGGCTGCTGGCTGCAGACCCAGGTCCCCCACGCACAGCCAGCACTTTCAGTCCTTTTGGGGGCACCTCTGTCTCCCCTGTGTGGCCTCTTAGGAGCCCTGGCACAACCGGCTCCCCATGGCTCAGGGTGGGCCCTAAGGCTTGCCATTTCCTAGTTGGCTCAGAGGTGGGGCTGCGGCCGGGGGCCTGCAGCCCTGACCCCGGGGCTCGGCCCAGCACCCCCTCCCACCCCGACCTTCTGACACTCCCCCAGTCTCCTACTCCATTCAGGCCCAGCCCACCCGGAGGCCTCGCCCTGAGGCCAGGTCCATTCACTCCCTCACCCTAACCCTTCTCTCGCAGCCCCGACCTCTGGACCCCCTGCTCACGCCCAGCAAACCGCGAGACCCCTTTCCCCATCTCGCCTTAGCCCCCGCCCCCCACCGGCCTCCCTACGGCTGCGCCCTCCGGAGGCGCTGCCCCTGCCTGCCACTGCCCTCTCCCCAGCCCGGTCTCCGCAGGCTCTTTGCCAGCACTTGTGCGTCACTTACACTTAGGGACCCGCGGGGAAGGCGGCCCTGCAGGGCCGGACTCTGCAAAGCAGCGGTCTGCGGCTGCGCGGTGCTGCTGTCAACAGCTCACGAGCCGCCGACTCGCCCAGTGCCGGCTCCATAGCTCAGGGGTTAGAGCACTGGTCTTGTAAACCAGGGGTCGCGAGTTCAAATCTCGCTGGGGCCTTGTTGCTTTTCTTTTTTCTCCCCTGCTTTCTTCACCCTACTCTCCTGAAGGGTTGGAAATCCGAAGACGCGCAAGTAAGATCCCTGTGTCCTTCCCATTCCGTCATCGGTCCCTCTGACGCCCCGCGTCTTCTGCCTCAAGGTCCATCCTCGCTTCGGTCTGCTCCCACTCTCGGCGACTTTGCGGCGGGCGCCTGCCTTTCAGTTCCCCACCTGTCACTACACTGGGACCCCGGGCTCGTTCTCGTCTCGCATCTTTCTCCCGGATGGAGAGATGATGCTAAAGCGCCCCTCCGGCCTGTCCCCGCGGCGCGCGTCCCCGGCGCACCCAGCGCAGGTGTCTCCCCTTCCCGCGCCCAGGGCACTTTAGATCTGCCGGCTGCTCTCAGCGGCGGTGCTTCCCGCTCCCGACCGCCTCCACGTTGTAAGCATTTGCTGCTCTCCTCTACGGAATTTTGTAAAGGAACGTCGACATTCGTGACACCTAAAGGCTGTGATTTTATCACATTCGGTTAAAGTATTTTCTTTTTACCCGTTTAATTTTCTGCAACAGCAAAGTATCCACTTAATCTGTGCTGATCTTCGGACCTTATTTATGTTGTTGACGGAATTCAAGTTTACAGCTGAACCTGAGTCCTCAGTGAACGATCCGGGCGCTGCCTCACCAACCCGGCCAGGCCCTTTGGGACCTCGGGGCGCCCCCACCCCGGGGCATTTCGATCCCCAAGTCCGCGGGAGCCCTCTCTCAAGCAGACGGGGACCTTCCGAGCGCCCTTGGGCAGTCGCGTCGTCAGTGGAGGATTCGGTCCACTGCAGGCGCGGCTGCAGGATGGCTGGGGGCGGCAAATGGGGCGGGGCCGCGTGCACCAGAGTAGCAACGGCCGCTAGCAGGCGCCTGGGTGGGCGCGGAGGTGGGTGGGGTGCACGCGGGTAGGGTGCAGGAATCCGCGGCGTGTCGGTGCTCCCGCTTCCTTCCCTCCCCGAGGCTCCCATCCGAAGGGCCAAGACTGCGTTAAGGCTGAGCGACTCGCCCGGGATGGGCCATGGCCCTGGGCACCTGCGCGTCCTGGGTTCCCCCGCCCCACAGGAAGCCAGATTGCGGTACTCCTGCCCCTAAAACAGTGGCGTCCCGAAGTGCGTGGGTCGGGGCTGACGGGAAGCTGAGCGACCAGGTGACCGGACCGCAGGCCTTGCGCTCCGGGGGAACAGAGTCGGGGCGCTGGAGCCGCTCCCACGAAGGCAGGTGTTAGGGCCGGGAGGAGGCGGGTTGGGAGAGGGGCTCCAGGGCGGATCTCCCGCAAGCCCAGGAAGGGCCCAGGGAAGGGTAGGCCAGGCACACACGCAGAGTCAGGCAGGTTGCCGAGAGGCTCAGGGAGGGGTCCCGGACGTTCGTCGCAGCCCAGACGATGGAAGAGGAGACGGCGTGAGGTTTGGGGAGAGGATCCAGGATGGGGCGGACACCCAGGGCGGGTCACTTCCGTGGAACAACCGAGGGTCAAGAACGGAACCCAGGACGCACGAGACGGAAAGGAGCTAGAGAGGTAGGAGACATTCCCCAGCCGCCCTGCCCAGGGGAGGAGACTTGCAGGAGGCCGGGCAAGGGGCCCGGAGTGGAGCGGTCAGCAGTGTCCACGGGTCCATGGCGCAGAGAGCTGAGGAGGATCGGGGGTGTGAGACTAGGAACTGAGCAACTGCGTAGGGAATTTCTCTGCGGATGATACAAATATAAACCTTTGGCCCAGTTCTGCGTGATTTGTCGTTAATTCTACAGCAGGGAATTCGAATTACTATTGTTTTGCCACTATAACCCAGTGCAATGAAAACCTTCTAGGGGAGTATAGGCCCCAAGCCAGGGAGGAGGAGAGCGTCTGCACCCTTCCGGCCTCCAGTTTGCCCTGTGCTGGAGCCGCTCAGGGCCACCCGCCGGAGAACTCAGACTCCCGGGAGCCGGAGCAAGAGGCCTGGGCCCTTTCCCCTCCACGTGGACATGGCTCCCAGGAGCATAACTCTCCCTGCAACGTGGGACAGGACTCTGAATGAGCTGGGGCCCGGCGTCATGGGGCTGAGAAAGCCTTCTTGTCCAAAAGCGGAAAGGGAGAAATGAGACCAAGTTTCAGTGACCAGAGATTTCAGAGTCGGGAGGTCATCCTGGAGGTATTTTAATGCACTAAATAGATATCCCTTTTTAGTTTATGCTGTATTGGTGAGGCTGGAGGGAAGTACCTGAAACTGTTGAGCTGTGTTCCAGTAGCCTTGATTCTTGAAGACGATTGTATAACTATAGAGCTTTTACAATGTGACCGTGTGATTGTGAAAACCTTGTGACTGATGCTCCCTTTATCCAGGGTGTGGGTAGATGAATAGAAAATATGGATAAAAAATTAAATAAGTAATAGAGGGACAAAGGGTAAAATAAATTGGGTAGATTGAAATACTGGTGGCCGATGAAAGGGAGGGATAAGGGGTATGGGATGTACGAGTTTTTCTTTTTATTTCTTTTTCTGGAGTGATGCAAATGTTCTAAAAATGATCATGGTGATGAATACACAACCGTGTGATGCTATTCTGAGCCACTGATTGTGTACTTTGGGTGGACTGTATGGCACGTGAAGTTATCTCAATAAAAAATATTTTTTAAAAAAAGTCAAAAGAGGCCTGTGCCCTAGGCCCCGGGCCTCCCATGCCGTGGCGGCCCAGGAGGCAGCAGCGCAGTTTTAAGGAACCGGAGACCCCCGCGCGTGGTCAGGCTGCGACCATTTCACAGGAACCGCATGTTCCACGTGTTGAGTTGGAAAGATGTCCGCGAGCGACCGTTAACAATAAAACCATCTTATGAGATAATATGTGAGCGGTGGCCCCATCAAAGTTTCAGGGGGAAAAAGGACCCAGCGCGTGCGCGCGGCACCCACCCCGAGGACGCGCACCGGCCTCCCGCCAACAGCATCACCGCTGAGGGGCGAGCTTCCTGGCTCCTCTGTAGCTTCTGCTTTACGCTTCCCTGAACGTTTTCTGAACGCCGCCCGGTAAGCGTGTGTTGTATTTTCGTTCTGATAAAACCTGCAGGAAAAGCCCCGGCCCTTGCCAGGTCTGCAACTTGGAGGGACCACCTCTCCAGGGAGTTTCACTTCACGTCTCTGCGCGCAGAGCGCAGCCTGTCCCGAGGCCTCCAAATCGGGCTTGGGTTCTGTGGCCGAGACCCCGGCCTTGGCCGCCCTGCGCCCCGCCTCTCGCTCGGTACTTGGACTCGGCGCCTTCGCTGGCTGCCTAGCAGGGCAGCGCGCCTTGGGATTCCAGGCGACCTCACCCCGGCCAAGGAAACGCAGCATTTGCGCTGCGCCTAGCGACTTGCGGCTGAGCGTTCATGGGGCTCCGGGGCCCCGAGGACAGTTCCGAGCTGTGAGAAATAAAAATCCATTTGCCGGAGGTTGAACGGGCCTCCCGGAATAGCCTCATGGACTGGCCGACGCAAGAGCCAGCCGGCTGGCTCGTTGGTCTAGGGGTATGATTCTCGCTTTGGGTGCGAGAGGTCCCGGGTTCAAATCCCGGACGAGCCCAGTTTTTGAGTTCGAGTGACGCTTTTTGTCTTGGGCACTACCCGGTGGCCCTCCCAGAGACCTCCGCAGGGAGTATTGGCACCGAGAGGCGGGAAAAGTAGCGTGTGTATGGGTGAGCTAGTGGGCCGTCCCGGAACCGAGGTTGGCCGTTGGGGACGGGGCGCAGAGCGCGAGGGACCGTGCTCCTGGCGCCGGCCCTGGAGGGGCGCGTGGAAACGCGTGGGCCGGGCGGCGGGCGAAATGCTGTGTTGGCCGCATTGCGTGGGTCGCGAGCCTATCTTCCTGCAGCCCCTCCGCTCCGAGCCACCAAGTCCTTGGGAAATTCTTGGCAGTGGTATTGGTCAGTGTATCTTCATTACGATTCGGAGGAATCTGTGGTCCTTAGTTTCCGTAGTGTAGTGGCTATCACGTTCGCCTAACACGTGAAAGGTCCGCAGTTCGAAACCGGGCGGAAACAAGTTGAAGTTACGAATTAAGTCTTTTGCTTACTCCTGAAATCTAGAGCTTGGCGAATTGAAAGGGACCCACGACCTCATTTCCATACGGCGGTGCTCACCTCCCACCTGCTGTCTCCTGCAGGGTTCCATCCGGAGCATTTTGGCGGGGCTGCCACAGGGAATCCCAGATTCCCATCCTTTCGGGGACAACCCGACAGGGAGCCGCCGTCGCGGCTCAGTCAAAAGGATACCAAGTCCCCCTTTCCACAAGGGCACAGGATGGCAGCGGTGGGATTCGAACCCACGCCCCCGGAGAGACTGGAGCCTTAATCCAGCGCCTTAGACCGCTCGGCCACGCTACCTCCACGTAAGCTCCTTTGCGTCTCTTTATCCAGCAAACGCGAAGTCCTCCTGCTCGCGATGGCAGGGGGTTGCGGACTGGTCAGCCACAGAACAAGGTGCTGACCAGCATCCTGGTGGGAAAGCGGGCTCCCCCTGCGCCCCCCGAGGAGGGGTAGCTAGTCCAGACTCCGGACGGCACCCCCGCCGTCTGATGGCAGAGGGCTTGGGTGCAGAGGAGACTTTTCCACGCTCACTTTTTAAAAAAACTCTGAACGTGTATTATTTTTATAAATTAAAAAAGAAAGAAAAATCTGCACCTTTCCCACCATTAAAAAAAAAAATCAAAGCCATAATACTTTTTTGCAATGACCACTTTGCTTTCTCAAAGTCCTCCATCCATGCAATTAAGCTGCAGGTTTTCCAACCTTAAAACAAGTTCTCCAGCTCCAAGCATCGTATTTTGTTTTGTTGGTTTTTTAATGAAGATATCTTCACAAGATACAGCCCATCCAAAGTATACAGTCAGTGGCTCACAATATCATCACATAGTTGTGTATTCATCACCAGGATCATTTTTAGAACATTTGCAGCACTCCAGAAAAAGAAATAAAAACAACAAAGAAAAATCTCATACATCCCATACCTCTTACCCCTCCCTCTCATTGACCACTAGTATTGCAATCTACACAGGTTTTTCCACTCCTATTCCTCCCCACCATTGTTTATTTTTGTCCCTTTTTTTTTTCAATCATCTGTCTAGACCCTGGATAAAGGGAGCGTCAGAGACAAGGTTTTCACAGTCACATGGACACTGTTCTAGTTTTCTAGCTGCCGGAATGCAATATACTAGAAATGGAATGGCTTCTAAAAAGGGGAATTTAATAAGTTGCTAGTTTACAGTTCCAAGGCCTGGAAAATGTCCCAATTAAAACAAGTCTATAGAAATGTCCAATCAAAGGCATCCATCCAGGGAAAGATACCTTGGTTCAAGAAGGCCAATGAAGTTCAGGGTTTCTCTCTCAAATGAAAAGGCACATGGTGAACACGGTCAGGGTTTCTCTCTCAGCTGGAACGGCACATGGTGAACACAGCATCATCTGCTAGCTTTCTCTCTTGGCTCCCTGTTTCATGAAGCTCCTGGGGAGGCATTTTCCTTCTTCATCTCCAAAGGTCGCTGGCTGGAGGACTCTGCTTCTCGTGGTTATGTCATTCTGCTTCACTCTCTCTGAATCTCCTTCATTCTCCAGAATGTTTCCTCTTTTATAGGACTCCAGAAACTCATCAAGACCCACTTAAATGGGTAGAGACATGTCATCACCTAATCCAGTTTAACAACCACTCTTGATTAAATCACATCTCCAGGGAGACGATCTGACTATAGATAGTTTCAAATGTACTGTATTGAATAGGGATTATTTTGCCTTTACAAAATGGGATTTTGATTAAAACGGGCTTTTCTAGGAGACATACATCCCTTCAAACCAGCACAGTCACACTATAAAAGCTATATTTTAAGAATTACTGATTGCATATGTAGAATGGAATGATTTCTAAATGTTGTGTTAATCTTTTTTTTAATTAATAGAAAAAAGAAAAAAAAGAAAAATGGAAAAAAAAAGCTATATAGATATACAGTCATGTTCAAGAATCATGGCTACTGGAGCACAGCTCAACACTTTCAGATACTTCCCTCCAGCTGCTCCAATACACCATAAACTAAAAAAGGAATATCTATATAATGTATAAGAGTAACCTCCAGGATAACCTCTCAACTCTGAAATATCTGAGCCATTGAGACTTTATTTTGTCTCATTTCTCTCTTCTTGCTTTTGGTGAAGAAGGCTTTCTCAATCCCTTGATTCTGGGTCCTGGCTTGTCCTGGAAGCTCTGTCCCATGTTGCCAGGGAGATTTACACCTCTGGGAGTTGTGTCCCAAGTAGGCCGGGGGGAGGGCAGTGAGTTCACCTGCCAAATTGGGTTAAGGAGAGGCCACATCTGAGCAACCAAAGAGGTTCTCTGGGGGTGACTCTTAGGCATACTTATCAGTAGGCTTAGCTTCTCCTTTGCAGGAATAAGTTTTCAAGGGGCGAGCCCCAAATTTGAGGGTATGGTTTATTAAATTTGTAATCTCCGATGTTTGCGGGAACATCAGGAATTCCCCAGGTGGGGAAGCTGAATATTTCCTCCTTTGTCCCCAGTCCCTTCAGGGGGCTTGAGTGCATTAAATTGTTTTTTTGGTTTTTTTTTTCTTGGGGTCCAGGAATCGAACCCAAGGTCTCCCACATGATGTATTACGTTTTTACAAGAGAACTCTGACTTGGAATCTGAGATCTTTTCTTTAAAACACTTATTTTGAAATAAACATCTATGGAAAATTGCAAAGAACTGTACAGTACAGGAGGTCCTGTGCACCCTTCACCAGCCCTCCCCATTGTTGCTTCCTAATGTTGCTTCCTGTAGAAACGGAGCTCGAAGGATATTAAGGAATGATGAGAAAGAAAGAAAGAAGAAAGAAAGAAAGAAAGACACAGACGGGCTCAGGGGGTCTGAAGCTTGAGTTTACTTCAGACAGACTTCAGACCCCCTGAGCCCATCTGTGTCTTTCTTTCTTTCTTCCTTTCTTTCTTTCTCATCATTCCTTAATATCCTTCGAGCTCCGTTTCTACAGGAAGCAACATTAGGAAGCAACATTTGGCGCCCAAACGTGGGGCTCGAAGAAGAAGACTCCAAATCAATATTAAGGAACCAAGGAAAAGTCTCATTGGAGGCACGTGTGTCCAGTCGATAGAAGAGGACTCGAGTCATATTGGTAAAGTAAGCATTTTCCTTGGATCATCAGGGTAACGGGTAATCATAATAGGCGGCTGGAGGAGTATGTGTGTGTGTTAAAGCTACTGGGGTGCCTGTTAAAACATCTGAATTAGTAAGCTTATTTGAGCTCATTCAAAAACATTGTTGTTGGTTTCAGCCTTAAGGCCATAATGTTTTAAATCTTAAGTAATGGAAATTCGTTATGAAGGCTTTGCAGTGAATAAACGATGGGGAAAATATTCCTGTTTCTATTTGGTTATTGTGTTCAGTCAGGCAATGAACTACCTGGCTCATGCTTTGTCTTAAACTCTAAGTTGTGTTTCTTCTCAATCTCCCACTACCACTTCTTACCCGGTTTCGACAGTTGCTTGGGCTGGACTCGGCAATTGGTGCCCCAACAGGGACCTAATAAGGGAACTCTTAAAGCATAAAGTGAGGAGATGCTCCAGGGACATCCACTACAAATACTACAGGTGGGCCTTTTTGGGTTGAGCAGTGGCCCTTATCTGTAGAGAGGTTTGAGGCTCTGACTCGGTTGATTTGGGAACAGTTTGGAGCAGGACGTTTAGAGGAGTCTCGTGGTTCTTGGAATTCTCCAATATTTATTGCAGGAGGGAGGTCAGGAAAATGGAGAATGTTGACTGATTTGATAAAAGTTGATACTGTGGTTCAGCCTATGGAGTCATTGCAGCCTGGCTTGCCCACACCAGTTGTAATTTCTAAGAACTGATTTATTATGATAGATTTAAAAAATTGCTTCTTTGCTGTGCCTTTGGCAGAGCAGGATAAAGAAAGATTGGTTTCTGGGCTTGTTCTTGATGGGCTGCCTTTATATAGGGATTCATGTACACCTGAGTCAGAAAGTATTCAGTGAGAAAGGTGCCATACCAAACGGGGGTCAGTGCTCATTGATGGTTCCTGTGGCAGGTTGGTCCCCAACAGGGTGTGCAGTTCGGGATTGTAGTTATGACTCAAGGTATTCTGTTAGGTTGCCTTTGTTTAGTCTGAAGTCTGTCTGAAGTCTGTCTGAAGTAAACTCAAGCTTCAGACCCCCTGAGCCCGTCTGTGTCTTTCTTTCTTTCTTTCTTTCTTTCTTTCTTTCTTTCTTTCTTTCTTTCTTTCTTTCTTTCTTCCTTCCTTCCTTCCTTCCTTCCTTCCTTCCTTCCTTCCTTCCTTCCTTCCTTCCTTCCTTCCTTCCTTCCTTCCTTTTTCTTTCTTTCTTTCTTTCTTTCTTTCTTTCTTATCATTCCTTAATATCCTTCGAGCTCCGTTTCTACAGGAAGCAACACCCCATGTTGGAATTTATATGTGGGACAACAACAAAATCAGGAAACTGACACTGGAACAACCCACGGAGTTTATTCATATTTCACCATGTGCTCATTCATGTATGAGTCTCAACAGTGCTGAGATTAGGCTAAAATAGCCATTACAATAGAAAGGATAAACAAGGGTGAAACTAAGCTGAGTTTAAGTAATTTTAGATATTCGCTTCTGCCTATTCTACAATATGGAAAGAAAAAACATCTATATAATGATTTGGTAACCATAATCATTTGTTATTTCTTAATTTATTGGTTACAATTCCTCTTTTATTTTTGCCCTTTCTTTACTCTTGAGGGATATCTGGGTGACGACCATTCTAACGTCTTCATGCTGAAAAGGGGTGTCATCATAATGGGATAGAGGAGTGAATCTGGTTGTTGTTCTTGGAGAGACTGATACCTCTGGGTTGCAGGGCTTACCTGGCCTACGAACGATCTGGAGGCATGAATCTCTGAAAAATAAACTTAAATGAACTGGGGTGTTCCTTGGAGTTTTCAGTTTTATAATGACTGCCTGAAACTTGCATTAGAGTAGCCTCCAAGATGACCTCTCAACTTTATTTGAAATCTCTTAGCCACTGAAACTTTACTTTTGTTTTATTTCTTTTCCCACTTTGGTCAATCAATCCCATCAAAGGGTGCATGGTCATTCAGTATAGAATGCTTGTCTTCACATGGGAGACCCAGGTTCGATTCCTGGCCCATGCACCCCACCTGCTCACATCCTCCCCCACCCCATTCCCCCCCCCCCCAAAAAAAACGAAACAAAACAAAACAAAACAAAACGACAATCCCATGAAGCCTGGGGCCAGGCTGATCTCTGGATTCCTGTCCCACATTGCCAGGGAGACTCTCACCTCTGGATATCATGTCCCATGTAAGGGGGAGGGTAAGGAGTTTATGTGAAGGTTTGGCTTAAAGAGGGAGGCCACATCTGGGCAACAAAAGAGGTCCTCTGGGGGTGACACTTTTAATTGCTGGGTTGTATTCCAAGATATGGATGTACCACCGTTTGTTTAACCTCTCATCTATCGAAAGATATTTGTGTTGTTCCCAGTTTAAGGCTGTTACAAATAAAATTGTCCATGAACATTTGTGTACATAATAGAGCTGTGCTCAAATCAGGCACACTCTTCTATCCCTTCAAGACTTTATAGTCCCCTTTTTGTAGAGCCACGAGAAGGCCAGCAGAAGCTGCTGTGTTCGCCATGTGCCCTTCCAGCTGAGAGAGGGACGCTGGATGTCATCAGCCTTCTTGAACTAAGGTGTTTCCTGGGTGGCCCAGTTGTGCAGTGGGACATAGGGCCTGTGGCCAGCACCCTTCTCCCACACATAGAAGCTAAAGGAATCAACCAGGACCCTGTGCTCAGGAGGGAAGTTACCTGAAGGCTGGACCCTGTGCTCAAGAGGGAAGTTACCTGAAGGGTGCTCTGTGCTGACACCCCAGTCTGTGAACATGTTTCGCAAGTACATCTCCCTCCCGGACCTGCCTGTCTCTGCTGCACACCCAGGAGTCCTCTTTGTGCTCACCAGCCAGGACGTGACGCAGGCCAAGAGAGCCATGTCCTGCCACCACCGCCAGCTCCTCTGGTTCCGCTGCCTCTATGTTCTCTTTTCCTGGTACGATCAATTCACTGCACATCGTCTGAAGCTTGAAATTTTCAGATCTGAAGAACAAAGCTGGGGAAGGACCAGGAAACCTCGGGGCCCAGCCTGAGGTTGGCTCTCTCTCCCTGAGCTAAAGGAGACCCAGTGCCTCAGCCCCAGCCCGGGAGGCAGCAGGCATCCAGACCTCAGCTTCCTCCGTGGGGACAACCAAAAGAAACCCACAAAGAGAAGAAAGACAAAAGGAATACTAGCTTCCTGCTAGCTGCTCAAGTTCTTACCAAAAACAAAGTACACGATGACAACACGTGTTCCAAACACACAGTGCAGAGCCTGGCACATCATGAGCACTTCATTAGTAGCAGCTACCATCATACATGAATTTAAAGGTGCTCTGAAAACCAAAAACATGCTACTAATGTGATGCAGTATTTTTACGTCGTTTCCAAAGGCCGTGCTCACACACATAGAGCTGTCCGTATTGGATTAGATCAGCCAGAATTCCTTCTGACTGGTCTTTGGGCCCGTCTGTCAGAATCAGAATCTAGGGGAATTGCAAATGTTTCACACACAGATGACCATGGGTCCGGCCTGCAAAGAGCTCACAGGCCAGTATTTTAGCACTCAGCCTTCTAGAAGTAGCACATAGGAAGAGGTCAGGTCCCTTTCTTTCTTTCTTTCTTCAACATTAAAAAACCTGCTGCCTTAAAATCATCCTCCAAAGAACAGTGCCCAGGAGGCTGGCTGGGAAGCTGCGGCCTAGGCACCGGGGCTCGGTGGGGAGCAGCTCGGGCCCTGCATGCAGGCAGGTGGCCCTGGGCCTGGCGGTACTTGGCCTTTCTCTGCCCGCTTCCCTCATCTGCAAAATAGGGGCTCATAAGGTGCCCAGCAAAGTGCTCTAGGAACCTTAGCTGCTGAAGAGTAAGGAGGCCGAAGAGTAAAGAGTACAGAGGGCCTGGCCTATGTAAATGTCCTGGGGCAGAAAAGATATGAATATATGTGCTGGCCAGAGGCCTCCCAGCAGCCTCTGCTCTGCAGACCAGGAAGTCAGCTTTCTCCATAGCAACAGGTCAAAACCTGCTGGTTTTTAGTCTCCACTGGAATCTGCTCCCCCTTAGCTCCATGTCATCTTACTGTGAATGTCTCCTACGGCCAGGTGAGCCTGACAGAGCTATTATGTCATGAAGTTGGAATAAAAAATGTAAATATACCGAACATTTGTCCTAAGAGCTTTCTTATGGAAGTTGGACCAGTGAGGAGCCATCAACCCTGGCTAGTGTGGTAGGACCGGCTGACACCTCCCTGCTGCCAGGAAGACATGCGCACAGAGCTGGCCTTTCTGGAAAGCAGTTCCCAATCTATGTGGGAGCTTGGAAAATATTCATACTCTATGACCTAAGCCCACATTTAGAAAGACAAAATTACTTACACAGATATCATCGTATTATTTCTAATAGACAAATTAGAAAAACAAAATGATGCATTTATAGTTAGTGACAAGGAAAACTGTACAGTATATATTGTTAAATTTCAAAAAGCAGCTTAGAAATGGTACCATCCCATTTTTGTCAAATAAATATATACACCAACATAAATATGTCTATACATACAAATGTAAGTATATAGATAAATATATCCAAGGCTATATGCCCAAAAGCTGAATACAAACTTGTAAGGTCATTTTTTTTGCAGTGAAAACTTATAATACTAAAGAATTATTTTTAATTTTAATTTATGAATAACTTTGATATGAGCAAAAACTTTTGCTAGAAAAGAGAAGTTTAGAAAAATGTATGTACCGAGAATAATCTCAATTATGTAAAGGAAACCATTCACTTAGCAGAGGCTAGTCATTTTTATGTTGCAGTCTGACTTATAAACGGTACAGCCCCTCTAGAGGGCAGTTTGGCAATTTCTAGTAAAACGATATACCCTTTGAACCACAATTTTCATTTCCAGCCACTTATGTATACATTACTCCACAGGCCAATAGATGCAAGCAAAGGAGAGACGCTGACTGTTTAGAAAGAACTGAAGCAGTCCAAGGGCCCAACAGTTAAGAACTGACTACATAAATTGTGGGGACACCAGTAAAATAGAATTCCATGAGACTATTAATAAGAAGGCAGGACACTGATAGGAAAGCGCTGCAAGGTATTTTGTTAAGTGAGAAAAGCCAGATGCAGAGCGGTGTAGTAGAATGCAGCTGCCTGGGAGGGGACGGCCTGCAGACATAAGTGGGCAGACTTCTGGATTCTCCGGGAATAGTCTCTGAAGAAGGAAATCAGGTGGGAGGAGGGAAGGGGTGGATGGATACCTTTTGAAGTTTGTACTGTGTGCATATATTTATGCAAAAAATGGTTTAAATATTAGTGGATTGGAAGAATTAGTGGTAGAATTATCAGCGGTAGTGGGGGTGGGATTTGGGGCTTATTTGCTGCTGCTTTTCTTGTGTTTTACTGTGCCTGGCAACTTTTTTTTTAATAAACATAAGTTTGTGTTACTTTGATAATTAGAAAAAAATTAAGTAAAATTCTAGGTGGAAATTAAAAAAAAAAAAGTCTTAACAGTCCCCGGCTGCAGATTCCACCCAATTCTGCCAGTTCTACCTAATTCTATGCCCATCCCGCAGAAGGAGGCTCTTGCTTTTGCCGCCATCTTCTGTCCACAGGTGGTTATTGCAACCTTGGAAGTAAAGGACTCACCCAGATGAGAAGTTTTTCCCCTTGTCGGGACAGTGAAAAACAGGAAATCTGAGAACCTGGGTAAGAATAAAGAACAAAACTCGTATTTTCCCTAATCTCTAACTGAAATTGAGTCATTCTTTCCATTATGAATGGATGCTATAACTATAGTACAATTAACCTGTGGTCTCACTGTCAATAGAAACTGCAGATGTTTTCTCTTCACATCACAGCTGTTGGGGACACCTTGAAATATCACTTGTGCGCCTTAGAATTTCAAAAATTATGATAACTGCCAGATACGGTGCTAAATTTTGTTGTTAAGAGCGTTAATAAAGCAGCCTGTTTATTTCTGTATTGCAAATTGATTTTGTATCAAAAATAAAATAAGTTATGAAACATTTCTGTAGCAGAGAAGCTTAGCCTACCTATGGGTATGCCTAAGAGTTACTTCTGGAGGACCTCTTTTGTTGCTCACATGTGGACTCTCTCTCTCTCTCTCTGGAAGCTCAACTCTGCAAGTGAAATCATTTCCCCCCTATGTGGGACAATGACATCCAGGGGTGAAAGTCTCCCTGGTGACATAGGATATGACTCCCAGGGATGAGTCTGGCCCTGGTACCATGGGATCAATAATGCCTTCCTGACCAAAAGGGGGAGAGAAATATAACAAAACAAGGTATCAGTGGCAAAGAGAGTTCAAATAGAATTGAGAGGCTATTCTGGAGGCTGCTCTTACACAAGATTCACCTAGATACTGCTAATTGCCATGGTTTGCCAACCCCCAACCAACACCATTCCTATCAACCCTAAAGAACACATAGGGCTCCATCTGAGATCTTGCAAAAGTTGCAAGCAATAGGATTACTTTGCAGAAGTCTATAACCTCCAGATGGTTCCTAGGCCAGATAAGTCCAGTGTTCTAGTTTGCTTGCTGCCAGGATGCGATATACCAGAACTGAAATGGTTTTTTAAAAAGGGGAATTTATCAAGCTGTAAGTTTATATTTCTAAAGCTGTGAAAATGTCCCAATTAAAGCAAGGCTATAGAAGTGTCCAATCTAATGCATCTGGGTTCAAGAAGGCTGATAATGTTCAGGATTTCTCTCTCAACTGGAAAGGCACATGGTGAATGTGGCGATATCTGCTAGCTTTCTCTCCATGCTTCTTGTCTCATGCAGCTTCCCCAGGGTCATTTTCCTTCTTCATCTCCAAAGGTGAAGCCCCAAAGGGGTGAGACTCTTGCAGATAGTGTAAGGAGAAGTCTGGGTCAAGGGTGGAAACACAGGTGACCCCTCCCCACCCCTCCCTGGACTTTTAAAGAGGAACAAGTGACTTTTAGAGAGCAAGTAGGGCCCCAAATCCAAGAGCGTTTGGGGCGGACTGGGCTGGGAATCACCTCACCCTGGAAATCAGATGCCATCTGCGGCTGGCCAGGCCAGATCTGAGTCAGCATCTGCAGTGCGTGCCCCAGGCAAGAGTGAGGACCAATCAATGCTCGCTTGATGAACGAACAAAGATTTATTAACACCCGCACTTCTACTTTTCTTTCATTTATTTATTCTCTATTCATTTTATTTTAGAATACAAAATATTTGCAATAGAAAGGGGGTGGGGTTAAGACAGACAATGTGTGTATGCACCCAATCAAGACGCGCTGGAGTTAACAACCAGGGGATTCTCCAAGCACTTTGATGAAGCCATAGATTCTTCTTATTTTTTTTTTTTTTAAAAAAAACAGTTTTATTTATACACCATACAATCCATCCTAAGTGTACAGTTAATAGCTCTTGATAAAATCACACAGTTATGCATTCACCACTGCAGTTAATATGAGAACATTTTCATTTTCTCTGAAGAAAAAATCCCATACCTCTTATATCCCCCTTGTGTTGACATTTAGCTTTGGTGCAGTGCTTTTGTTACAATTTAATGAAAGAGCATTACAATGTTACTCTTAACTGTAGACCTTAGTTGGCATTGATTGTATTTTTTCCATATTCCATCCCATTGTCAACACTTTGTACTGTTGACATTCATTTGTTCTCTCTCATATAAAAACTTTCGTACATTTGTACATTTAAGCAACATCATTGTCCACTCTAGTTTTCACTGTGTTCTACAATCCCAGTTGTTCTCCTCTAGCTTTCCTTGTGGTGTCACACATGCCCCAGCCTTCCTCTTTCAACCACACGCACACCCTGCTTTGTTCATTATACTTACAGTATTGTGCTGCCATTTCTGAACTTTTACAATCGACTTTATTGAACATTCTGAACACCTTAAGCATCAACTACCCATTCTCTGCCCTTGTTCTCTCTCTTGGTGACCTGTGTTCGTAACTCTCAGAGTTTGCTCATGATAGTTCACATTAGTGAAACCATATAGTATTTGTCCTTTTGTTTCTGGCTAATTTCAGTCAACATAATATCCTCAAAGTCCACCCACAGTGTTGCATGCTTCATGACTTTATTCTGTATGACAGATGCATAGGGTTCCAGCGTTCGTACATACCGCAGTTTGTCTACGCACTCGTCAGTTGGTGGACATTTGGGCCGTTGCTATCCATTGGCAATCATGAATAATGCCATTATAAACATGGTGTGCAAATATTCATTTATTTAACCAATATTTATGTTTCCCACTCCTATCTGAGGTCTTGATCTAGATCTTAAGGGTAGAGATGTCTGCCTTCAGGAAACTTGTGATTTCATGGAGCAGATAGACAGTCAGACTGAGACAAATGAATGTACTCTAAAGAAGGGCGTGAAGGGAGGGGTGAGAGGCAGGGAACTGCAAGGGGTTGGGGGGAGGAGGTCCTAGGCAGGGATCGGGGAGGTAAAGGCAACATTTCACACAGCAGGTGAAGCACTTCCAATGCTGGGCAGTATTTGCTGGTGCATTCCTGTAAATCCGTATGGCAGAAAGGAGGGCACTGCTGGGAGTGGGGGATCTGGGAAGGCTGGGGAAGTGAAGGCTACAGGTTCAGGGATGGGGGGCTGCTATATGATATATTCAGGGCTATTTTGTTAATGCTGTTGGAAATGCAATATACCAGACATGAAATGGATTTTATAAAGGGAATTTATTAAGCTACACATTTATACTTGCTGTTTTGTTAATACTGCTGGAAATGCAATATACCAAACATGAAATGGATTTTATAAATGGAATTTATTAAGCTACACGTTTATACTTCTAAGGACATAAAAATGTCCAAATAAGGCATCCAGAGAAAGATACCTTGACTCGAGAAGGACTAACGACTCTGGAACACCTCTGTCAACTTGGATGGCACATGTTGACGCCTGCTGGCTTTCTCTTCCTCGCATGTTTTCTTCCTGCATCTCCAAAGGTCTCTGGCTGTGTGGGCTCTGAAGCTTTTTCCAAAATGGCTCCTACTTAAAGGGTGCCAGTAAGTAACCCTACCTTGGATAGGTGGAGACACATCTCTGTGGAAACCACCTAATCAAAAGGTCCCACCCAAACTGGGTGGGTCACATCTCCATGAAAACAACTTAATCAAAAAGGTCTCACTCATTCTGAGTTACAGCACTGAAGCTATGAAAGACAGCATTACCCCGTAAAGTAACTGCTAAAAAAGTTGAAAAAGTGATCAGACTTCAACTAGAGATATCAATGAAGCTAATCTGGATAGGACTAAGGTGAATCAGAACACAAAGTAAAGGATAATACCGTACGTATTTTAAAATTTCAACTTCTATATGAGACCAAAGGAAGGGATATTTATTTGGTGCAAAATTTATATTTTGGGTAGCACATTATCTAATTCATATGATCAGATTATTTGAACACCATAATTACACGGAATCTTGAATAGGGTGTGAGATCTTGTTGGTTTGTACAAGTTAGGGTGATTCCTACTATATCTCAGAGTAATTTGGGCAGAGAATGAAAAAGTATTTGCAAAATCCCTTTGGGGGACTGGGGAGAAAGGAAAAATATTCAGCTTCCCAGTCTGGGGAATCCCTGATAGCCCCACATGCAGTGGGGAAAGCCAATTCAATAGGCTGAGCCCTCAATCTTGGGGTTTGCCCCATGAACCTTGTTCCTGCAAAGGATAGGCTAAGCCTATTTATTATGCCTAAGAGTCACCCCCAGAGAACCTCATGTTGCTCAGATGTGGCCTCTCTCTCTCTAAGCCAAGCCAGCAGGTGAACTCACTGCCCTCCCTGCTATGTGGGACATGACTCCCAAGGGTATAAATCTCTCTGGTAATGTGGGACAGGACTCTGGGGATGAACTAAGACCTGGCATCATGGGATTGAGAAAACCTTCTTAACCAAAAGTGGAGGAGAGAAACGAGACAAAATAAATTTCAGTGGCTGAGAGATTTCAAACAGAGTCAAGAGGTTATCCTGGAGGTTATTCTTATGCATCATATAGATAACCCTTTTCAGTTTATTGTGTACTGGAAGTGGCTAGAGGGAAGCACCTGAAATTGCTGAACTGTTTCTAGTAGCCTTTATTCCTTTCCTTTTCTGCTTTTTAATTAATTATTTTTTATTGACTGGTTTAAAACAGAAAGAGGGAAACAGGGAAAATGTAATACCAATGAATTGTGTTCTGCCTATAATGCTATTGTAATCAACATCATTTATTAGTTTGATCTGTAACAATGTGATAGCAACAACAAACACTGCTTACCATGTGCTTTAAAAAAAATTCATTATTTTTTAAACTATGTTTTTATTGAGAAATCTTCACGCACATGCAGCCCATAAATGGTACACAATCAGTGGCTCACAATATCATCACATAGTTGTGTGTTCATCACCATGATCATTTTTAGAACATCACTCCAGAAAAAAGAACAAAGAAAAACTCCTACACCCCATACCCTTACCCCTCCCTCTCATTGACCACTAGTATTTCTATCTACCTCATTTTTTACCCTTTATTCCCCCCGTTATTGATTTATTTTTTATCCTTAGTTTTTACTCATCCGTCCACACCTTGAACAGAAGGAGCATCAGACAGAGGCTTCGCGAGCACAGTCGCGCTGTCAAAGCTGGGCTGCACCCTTCTCCTTGCTTTCTCGCTGCAGGCCAGGGCGGTGGTTCTCTGCCAGGAGGTCCGGTTCCTGGTTTCGATTGCTTGCGTCTCCTCGCGTTCTGACTTCCCTGCTGGAATTCTCGGCGATCCTCCTGCCATTCCCGGCCTCCGCTTGTAGGTCACAGCCCGAGCTTCCCAACAGCGTCTTCCTCCCGGAGCTGCAAGTCTCCCTTCCCGAGTCCCGCAGCTCTCAGTTCCCAGGCTTGGCCTGGGCTGGGGGTGGGGGGCAGACCGGGGCCCAGGACCTGTTCCACCTCCGCGGGGGGGGGGGGTGTCCCACACCTGTTCCTTCCACTTCTGCTTTCACCGTCCATCCACCTGGCTCCTGGCAAGGCACCCACAGCTCCAGGTGGCTAATGCCCGGGCGTGCCCAGACCTCCCCTTTCCCCGCTCCGCGGCAGGATTTGGCACAGCTGAGTGAGCCTTTTCGGGGCAGCTCTGCAGTCCTGCCGCCTTTTGGCTTTCCTGCAATTCCCACGCCCCTCCCGTGCTCCTTCTCCTGAGTCAGCTCCTTCTCAGGGTACTGACCGCGCACTTCAGGGCTTCCTCTTCTCCACACCTTGTCCTTGCGGTCTTATTAATTACAATGGCTTTAGATGCTGGAAATCTACTGATGAATCAGATTCTGATGAAATCAGATTCATTTCTCCAACCAGGCATTTTTGCGTTTTGGAGCTCCATATCCAACTGCCTACTAAGTATTCTCACTGGGGTTCCTCACAGGGCTGTCAATCACACCTCCCACTCCCCAAACTTATTATTAATTTTTCTTTCGTTGTTTTCCTATCCCCAAACTTTTTGAGTGTTCTGATTATTTTTTTATTATAGAAGTTGTAGTTTATAGAAAAATCATGCATAAATCACAGAGTTCCCATTTGCCACCCGTTATTAAGACCTTGTATTAAAACATTCATTACAGTTCATGAAATAATGTTCTTATTATTGTATTATTACCTGAAGTTCCTTGTTTACAGTGGGGCTCACTGTGTTCTACACTCCTGTGATATTTTTATACTTATTCTAATAACATACATACAATCTAAAATTTCTCCTTTTAACCACGTCCACATATGTAATTCAGTGCTCTTAATTATGTCCTCAGTGTTGTGCTACCATCACCACCACTTGTTAGCCAAACTTTACCATCAACCCAAATAGAAACTCTGTACCATTTAAGCATTAACTCCTCATGTCCTACCATCGCCCCACCCCCTGGTAACGTATACTCTACATTCTGACTCTGTAAGTTTTCCTATTCTAATGATTTTATATCATGAATGTTTTGGTTTGCTAAAGCTGTCAGAATGCAATATACCAGAAATGGGTTGGCTTTTTCAATGGGGATTTCTTAGTTTACAAATTTTCATTCCTAAGGCCATGAAAATGTCCCAATTTAGGCATCAAGATGAAGATACCATCTCCAAGGAAAGGCTGCTGACATGCAGCTTCCTTTGTCACATGGGGAGGCACATAGTGATTTCTGCCGGCCCTTCCCTCCTGGGCTCTGGTTCCAATGGATTTCTCTCTGAGCTCCTGTGGGCCCTTGCTTTTTTCTCCTGGCGTGTTTCTCTCTAAGCTCTCTGGGCTTTTACAGTCTTTTATCCTCTCATAAAGGTCTCCAGAAAAGGATTAAGACCCAGTTTGAATGGGCTGGGTCACAACTTAACTGAAATCACCTAACCAAAGTGACCCACCCACAATAGATCTGTACCCACGAGAATGAATTAAAAGAACATGATCTTTTCTGGGGTACGTAACAGATTCGAACCAGCACCCTCCCCCCCCAGTACTTCCCTCTGGGTCGCAATAAAGGTCCATGTGCTTTCTTTCTCCCCTGCCTCCACTGGCCCTCATGGGAACCTAGGTTAGGTAGGACCCAGCTCAATACCCACCTCTGTCATCTCAGAGCTTTGGACTTCTACACCCCATCAGCAAAAAAGGAGGTGAAATGAGAAGCTGAACAATCTTCTTTAAAAAATTGAGCAGAGGACGGAAACAAGCAGTTCTCAGAAAAAAGGAAGTGTAAAGAGGCCTAAATACAGAAAGGGTTGTGCAGCTGTATTGATGATCAGGAAAAGGCAAGTCCGGCAGCAGCAGGGTTTATAATTCCCAGGCTGCACAATCCAGCAGTACCACTGATCATAATCTTTTGGGTTAAGAAAAATTATTGACAGCTTGGAAACAAGGCAGAGTAAGAGCAAGTCCTTCCAGGGCATTATTGGAGCACTGTTTAATGGGAGCACCAGACACTATTTAATTATGTAGGGTGGTAGCATTCAAAATTGAATGCTTAAGCACCTCCTGGAGAGCTTGTTAAAACATTGATCTCTCCTCCATCCCCAGAGTCTCTGATTTAGCCAGTCTGGGCTGGGGTCCAAGAATTTGCATTTTCAATAAGTTCTTAGCAGATGCACTGCAGTTGGTTGAAGACCAAATATAGGGAACTTTTGTTGTAGGGAAAGGAAGCTTTGTGTTACTTAGTATTTACGGTTAATTAGGACCCAGACTCTGTGAAGTTGCCTGATAAGTATAGACTTTTGTCTGATAGTGGTACAAATGGTATCTGTTATACAGAAAAGATGATTCCAAAGATTATAGTTTTATTACAGTGGAATTCATTAACCAGCTTTATATTTAATCTACCAATTGTATTCCAACATTCTTCTTCTACCACTTGTATAGCCCCTATTTCTGTAATTCCTTGTGAATCAGTTTTACCATCCTGATGGTTCCCTCATTGCTGCTGGGTGTGCTGGTTTGAAAGGATGTATGTCCCCTAGAAAAGCCATGTTTTAATCTAAATCCCATTTCATAAAGGCAGAATAATCCCTATGCAATACTGTATGTTTGAAACTGTAATCAGATCATCTCCCTGGAGATGTGATTTAATCAAGAGTGGTTGTTAAGCTGGATTAGGTGACGATATGTCTCCACCCATTTCGGTGGGTCTTGATAAGTTTTTGGAGTCCTATAAAAGAGGAAACATTTTGAAGAATGAAAAAGATTCGGAGACAGCAGAGAATGCTGCAGCACCATGAAGTGGAGAGTCCACCAGCCAGCGACATTTGGAGATGAAGAAGAAAAATGCCTCCCGGGGAGCTTCATGGAACCAAAAGCCAGGAGAGAAAGTGAGCAGACGACGCCGTGTTCGCCATGTGCCCTTCCAGCTGAGAGAGAAACTGTGATTGTGCTCACCATGTATGTACCTTCTCACTTAAGAGAGAAACCCTGAACTTCATCGGCCTTCTTGAACCAAGGTATCTTTCCCTGGGTGCCTTTGATTGGACATTTCTATAGACTTGTTGTAATTGGGACATTCTCTCAGCCTTAGAATTGCAAACTGGCAATTTATTAAATTCCCCTTTTTAAAAGCCATTCCATTTCTGGTATATTGCATTCCGGCAGCTAGCAAACTAGAATACTGGGTTAACCCATTGTTTTGGTTTGCTAAAGCTGTTGGAATGCAATAAACCAGAAATGGAATGGTTTTTACAAAGGGGACTTATTAAGTTACAAATTTACAGTTCTAAGGCCATGAAAGTGGCCAAGATGATACCTGGACTCTGAAGAAAGGCTGCTGGCATCTGGAGTACTTCTGCCAGAAGAGAAGACACATGGCTGGCATCTGCTGGTCCATGCTCCCAGTTAGTTGCTTTCAGCTGCTTATTCCAGGGTCCTCTCTTAGCATCTCTGGGTCAAACTCTGTATTTCAATTATTAGCTTAGCATCTCCAAGAATATGTTTCTGTTTCCAAGCATCTGTGCTCTCTCCAAAATGGGTCCCTCTTAAAGGACTCCCATAAATGAAGACCCACCTTGAATAGGTGGGGTCACCTCTCCATGGTAACAGTCTAATCAAAAGGTCCCACCTAACAATATGTCTGCCCGCACAAGATTGGATTAAAAGAACATGGCTTTTACAGGGGCATATAACAGTTTCAAACCAGCACATACATATTTGACATGTGGTTATATGTGTGTGAAATATTGATGATATGTAAGAAAGGTGTACATGATAACTTTTTGAAAATTAAGCTTTAACAAGAGAAATACCTACAAATTCCTCTAGGAAATTTATCGCTGTTCCTTCCATTACTTTCATAGAAAACTCTGGAAACAGCCCAAATCTATATCACTAGAGGTATGGTTACCTAACACATGGTATATCCATGTGTGCTCGTTTGAAAGGATTATGTGCCCTAAAAAAGTCATGTTTTAATCCTGATCTAATTTTGTGGAGGTAGCTTCTTTTGATCCTTATTCAGTATTTTAGGCTGGAAACTTGATCAGATTATCCCCACAGAGATGTGACACACCTAACTGTGGGAATTACCTTTTTTGAAGAGGGAGATGTGACTCAACCATTCTAGGTGGGTCTTGATTAGTTTGCTGGAATCCTAAGAAAGAAGCAAGCATTTTTTAAAGAGCCATGAAGCAAGAGAGCCCATGCCACCAGAGACCTTTGGACATGAAGAAGGAAAACATCCCCAGGAGAGCTTCATGAAACAAGAAACCTGGAGAGAAAGCTACAGACATCACCATACTCACCATGTGCCTTTCCAGTTGAGAGAGAAACTCTGAACGCCATTGGCCTTCTGGAACCAAAGTATCTCCCTGGATACCTGAAGTTGGACATATCTATAGCCTTGTATATTATAGTTAGTCCTTTTGAGTGAGGCAAGATAATATTTATCTTTTTTTTCCCCAACATTTCATTCAGCATAGTGTCTTTAAGGTTCATTTACCTAGTTGCATGCCTCACAACTTCATTCCTTCTTGCAGCTACCCAGTATCTAGTGTGTGTCAACACCACAGTTTCCCCTTCCATTCCTCAGTTGTTATATCCTTAGGCCACCTTCATCCGTTGTGAATCACCATAAAGACTGCCACCATAAACACCAGTGTGCAAATGTCCATTTGTGTCCTCACACTCAGTTCCTCCCTGTATGTACTCAGTAACAGGGTTGCAGGATCATATGGCAACCCCACTCCTAGCTTCCTGTGGAACCACCACACTGCCTTCCAGAGGGGCTGCATCTCTCAGCTTCCCTACCATCAGTGAATAAGTACATGTCTTTCTCCACATTTTCTCTAGCATTTGTTACTCTTTGTTCGTTTTTAAACAATTTTATTTGCACATCATACAATCGAACCTAAGTAAATAGACATGCCTTCACCACCATAATCAATATGAAGATATTTCCTTTCCTTCTACAAAGAATTCATACCCCTTCCCCATACCTCCCACTTGCTGACATTTAGTTTTGGCATTATGCTTTTGTTACCTTCAGTGGAAGCATGTTACAGTGTTAATGTTGACTACAGACCCTAACTTGCATTGATTGTAATTTTTTCCTGTATACCATCTGTTCTAGTTTGCTAGCCACCAGAATGCAATATACCAGAAACAGAATGGCTTATAAAAGGGGAATTTAATAAGTTGCTAATTTATAGTTCTGAGGCTGAGAAAATGTCCCAATTAATCAAGTCTGTAGAAATGTCCAATCTAAGGCATCCAGGGAAAGATACCTTGGTTCAAGAAGGCCGATGAAGTTCAGGGTTTCTTTCTCAAGTGGAAGGACGCATGGTGAACACAGTCAGAGTTTTTCTCTCATCTAGAAAGGCACATGGCGAGCATGGTATCATGTGCTAGCTTATCTTCTGGCTTCCTGTCTCAAGAAGCTCCCCGGGAGGCATTTTCCTTCTTCATCTCCAAAGAGATGAAGCGTCTCCACTGGCTTGCGGACTCTGCTTCTCATGGCTATGTCATTCTGCTCTGCTCTCTCTGAATTGCTCTCTTTCTCTAAAATGTTTCCTCTTTTATAGCACTTCAGAAACTAATCAAGACCCACCCAAATGGGTGGAGAGATGTTGTCACCTAATCCAGCCTAACAACCACTCTTGATTAAATCACATCTCCAGGGAGATGATCTAATTTAGCTTCAAACATACAATACTGAATAAGGATTAGAAGAAATGGCTGCCTTTACAAAATGGGATTAGGATTAAAACATGGCTTTTCTAGGGTACATACATCATTTCAAACCAGCACACATCCCATTTTCAACAACTTGTAATGTTGACATTCATTTGTTCTCCCTCATGCAAAAATATTTTTATATTTGTTCATTTAATCATTGACTACTCTAGATTTTGTGACATTATACAGTCAAGTCTTGATCGTCTATTTTTCCTTCGTGTCCCTACACTTCCTCTTCCAAATACACTCACACTCATCTTTTTCATGTCTGAATCTATAAATCAATCCTACTGAACATTCTGTACTCCTTTAGTATCAAATGCCTAATCTCTACCCCTTTTCTATCTCCTAATAACCTGTGTTCTCAACTTTAACTTTCAAAATTCACTCATTAATGTCAGTCCATATTAGTGAGACCAAACAGTACTTGTCCTTTTGTTTCTGGCTTATTTCACTCAGCATAATGTCCTCACGTTTCATCCACATTGTTACATGCTTCATTACTTTATTCTGTCTTACAGCTGCATAATATTCCATCATATATATATACCACAGCATGCTTAGCCACTTTTCCATTGACAGACATTTGGACTATTCCCATCTCTCGGCAATCATAAATGATGCTTCCATAAACATTGGTGTGCAAATGTCGGTTTGTGTCCTTGCCTTCAGTTCCTCTGAATATATACCTAGTAATGGCATGGCTGGACCATATGGCAATTTTTTCAAGAGACCAATAGTGGATGAGTGTCTGCATCCTCTCCAGCATGTGTCTATTTCTGTTTTTTGTTTGTTTGTTTGTTTTTATAATGGCCATTCTAGTGGGTGTAAGGTGATATCTCATCATGGTTTTGATTTGCATTTCCCAAATAGCCAGTGAAGTTGAGCATCTTTTCATGTGCCTTTTAGCCATTTGTTTTTCCTCTTCTGAAAAGTGTCTGTTCATGTCTTTGGCCCATTTTTTAATTGGGTTGTTGGTCTTTCTACTGTTGAGTTGAAGAATCTCTTTATATATTCTAGATATTAAACCGTTTTCTGATATGTGTTTTCCAAATGCTGTCTCCCAATGTGTAGGTTGCCTGTTTACTTTTCTGACAAAGTTCTTTGCTGAACTAAAGTGTTCAATTTTTGAGGAGATCCCTTTTATCTATTTCTATTTTCATTGCCTATGCTTTGGGTGTAAGGTCTAGGAAACCATCCCCTATCACAAGATTTATATTTCCCTACATTTTCTTCTAAGTTTTTTGGTCATGACTCTCATGTGTAGGTTTCTGATCCATTTTGAGTGAACTTTTGTATAGGGTGTGAGACATAGATCCTCTTTCGTTTTTTTGCACATAGATCCAGTTCTGAAGCACCATTTATTGAAGAGGCTGCTCTGTCCCAGGTGGGTAGCTTGACTGCCTTATCAAAGATCAATTTCCACAGATGAGAGTGTCTTTATCTGAACATTCAATTTGATTCCATTGGTCAGGATATCTATCTTTATGCCAGTAGCATGATGTTTTGACCACTTTGTAACATGCTTTAAGGTCAGGTAGTGTGAGACCTCCCACTCAATTTTTCTTTCCCAAGATATTTTTAGCTATTATGGGCACCCTGCCCTTCCAAATAAATTTGGCTATTGGTTTTTTCTATTTCTGCAAAGTAAGCTGCTGGGATTTTAATTGGTATTGCATTGAATCTATAAATCAATTTGGGTGGAATTGACATCTTAACTATATTTAGTCTTCCAATGCATGAATAGGGTATACCCTTTCATTTATTTAGGTCTTCTATGATTCCTGTCAGCAATTTCTTGTATTTTTCTGTGTATGGGTCATTTGTATCCTTAGTTAAAGTTATTCCTAAATATTTTATTGTTTTGGCTGCTGTTATAAACAGATTTTTTTTCTTGATTTTCTCCTCATAGAGCTCATTACTAGTTATAGAAATACTACTGATTTTTGAGTGGAGATCTTGTACCCTATCACTGTTACCTAAGTTTTTGATATTGAAAATGTCTGTCACTAATATGGGGTTGGGAGATAGAACTATCTGATGTTCTGGAGATGCTGGGCTAGGTTTCAGGACTTATCTGGACCAGGGACCCATCTGGAGGTTGTAGATTTCTGGAAAAGTTACTCTAGTGCCTGGAACCCTTGTGGAATATTATATATTGCCCTAGGTGTTCTTTAGGATGGGTTGGAATGGTCCTGGTTGGGGGTTGGCAGGTTATAATAGGTAGCAAGGTCTACCTGAAGCTTGCATAAGAGCAACTTCCAGAGTAGCCTCTCGACTCTGTTTGAACTCTTTCTGCCACTGATACTTTATTAATTACACTTCTTTTCCCCCTTTTGGTCAGGATGGAACTGTTGATCCCACAGTGCCAGGTCTGGATTCATCCCAGGAGTCATCTTCCACATCACCAGGGAGACTTTCACCCCTGGATGTCATGTCCCATGTAGGGGAAGGGCAATAATTTAATTTGCAGAGTTGTACTTAGAGAGACTGAGGCCACATCTGAGCAACAACAGAGGTCCTCCAGAAGTAACTCTCAGGCATGCCTAGAGGTAGTCTAAGCTTCTCCATTACCTACATAAGCTTTACAAGAGTAAGTCTCATGATCAAGGGCATGGCCTACTGATTTGGGTGTCCCTAAAGTTTGACACAGTATGAGGGGATTCCCTGATCATAAGGTTTAATAGTTCCATATTCTTTCTCCCCTCTCTCAGGGGGCTTTGCCAATACATTTTGATTATCTGCTTAATATACTCTAGGATGCTTCCAGGCATTACAATATTCTATACAGGATTAAAGGACCTCTTTCTCATTCTGTGCTTCCTGTGTTTCAGTTGTTCAAATGAACTATACAGATAGGTTGAATTAGATTACGCACTACAGAAAATTTCAGTTCCAGATCAAATAAACCTTTCTTCCATTGGTCTCAAAGAGTATGTGTGGTTCTAAAATATAGACACTATGTTCTGAATTATTTTAATCATAACCTGTTCGTCTTTGTTCCTATCTCTAAATATCAGGTTATATATACATATATATAAAACAGTCTCTCAAAAATCCAGAAATAATAATCACAACTCTGGACTTAATGTGTCAGCTCTAAAAGTTTACGATCTAGGCCCCTGTTTTCTTATAAACATTTTCTAAAGGTGACCACACCATTGTTGCTTTTTTGTTTCTGGCTTATTTTGTTTCACCAAATGTCCCACATGTTCATTTACATCGTTGCATGCCTCACTCTTTCTTTTTTAATATAGGCATTTAAGAAAATAAATTTCCCTGTCAACACTGCGTTTGCTGCATCCCATACTTTTTGATGTGCTGTGTTTTAATTTTCATTTTCATTAAGATATTTGCTAATTTCTCTTGTAATTTCTTCCTTGACCCCTGGTTGTTTAAGAATGTGTTGTTTAGCCTCCATATATTTGTGAATTTTCTGGCCCTCTGCCTGTTATCTATTTCTAACTTCATTCCATTATGATCCTAGAAAGCATTTTGTATGATTTCAATCTTTTTAAATTTATAGATACTTGCTCTGTGACCCAGCATATGGTCTATTCTTGAGAATGATCCATGCACACTGGAGAAGAATGTGTATCCTGCTTTTGTGGGTGTAATGGTCTGTAAATGTCTGTTAAGTCTAGTTAATTTGTCATATTATTCAAAATCTATGTTTTCTTATTGATCCTCTGTCTAGAAATCCATTGATGAGAATAGAGAATTGAAGTCTCCAGCTATTATGGTAGAGGTGTCTAGTTCTACCCTCAGTGTTGCCAGGGTTTGCTGCATGTATTTTGGGGCACAGTGTTTTTGAGGTTCATTAGTGCTGTAGCATGTATCAGGATTTTCATGTATCAGGAACAGAGACACGGAAACAGACACACAGGGCGAAGGCCCCATGAACCAGAGGCGGAGGCTGGAGTGACATGCCCACACGGAACCCCCAGAAGTGCAGCCCGCCACAGGAAGGTGGCAGAGGCAAAAGGGACTCTTCACAGAGCCAAGGGGACCAGCACCACCCTGCCAACATCTTGGCTTTGGGAATCTATTTTCCAGAACTGTGAGAGAATACGTTTGTGTTGTTTTGTTACTGGACAAAAGTGGTGGGTTCTTTTGCCCAATGCGCTCAAATGACCCATTCCTGAGACACCAGGGTTTCAAAGAGAGAAAGAGTTTATTACTAGGCACATAGCAGGAGAGCACATGGCCTATGGGCCCAAAATCTGCCTCCCTGAACTGCAGTCAGTCTGATAGTTTTATAGTATCAAAGACGGCAGGTTTTAGGATCAAGAGCACAGTGGCTCCAGATGATGTAATTAGAGGTGATCTGATTATTGAGCATGCGCAGATTGATTACATGCTTAATCACAGAATGCAGTAAGAAAATAGCAGCCTTATTATGATGATGGACATGATTTTAGTAAGATAATGAGGTACAGGTGACTTGTAGGTTAAATCTAAGCTATTGCACATGTCGGGTGAGCCCGTTTGATTAGATCCAGTCTTGGTCATCGAGACAACTTTGGACTTGAGGTGGGTTAGTTCTGGGCTGGCCCAAGACCCTTCATTAATAAATGAAGTTAGGAGCTGTGTGTAGTGATCATAAGACTTTAAAGTTGTAAATCTAGATAAGGTTAGTCATGAGGTTTTTACAATCATTGGAGCACAAGATAAGGGCTATACAGTCACTGTTCAGAGATCAAGGCAGCTGGGTTACAGTTCAGAGATTTCACGTATTTCTGTCTATCTACTCCAATGTACCAGAAAGCAAAAAGGAATATTTATATAATGGTTCAGCAGTCAGAATCATCCCTTAAATCCTGATTTCTTGGTTACAGTGCAAAGCTCCCCAGTTTGTGGGACTTAGTTACACAGCCCTAGGACATGAATAAAAAATGTTCCCTTCATCAACAGGTATGTCAGGGCAGACTCTGCTGTAGGTCCAGGAACTACGGAGGTGGGACACAGGTAGATGACACCCTGCACTCAGGGGTGCTGGCGTGGGATGAGGGCGAGGTGAGGACAAACAATACAGACTAACAAAAATCACTAGAAGATTTAAAATTTTTTCTGGGTTGATGAGTTGGGAATTGAACCCCGAACATTCTACCACTGAACCACCTGTGCACCCCAAATGTAGCAAAAATGAAACACACCGAGTGGGACTTGTGTTGCAAGAGCAACGAGGAAGCCTTGTAATCGAGAAGTTAGGATTTAACAGATTATTACGACTGCTGAACCTTATACAAATATTCCCTTTTTTCTTTCTGGTATATTAGAGTAGAGAGAGGGAAATACCCAGCATCTCTGACCTGTAATCCAGCTGCCCTGACCTTTGGTGATGATTGTATAGCCTTTAGCTTGTGCCTTTGTGATTATAAACGCTGGTTTACACTTTATCCATTTGTTTGTAACTTTAGAAACTTGTAAGGGCAAATCCCGTAATGCTAGTGGAGCAAGTTGAATCCACTCTCTTGGAAACAGCCATTAACTGGTTCCAAGCACATTGTCACTCCTTTATATTTGTAAAATGTTTCTGCCTGTACTTGCTATTGACATGATAACTCTCTCTCCCTTTCTGCTCACACTTGCTATTGAAATTGTAATGACTTCATCTCCCTTTGTTAGAATCCATAAACACTTTAAACTCCCTAGATTCAAGGAGACAATATGAGGCCCATAGGCCAACTTCTCTCTTGCTTCATGCCTGGCAACAAACTTTCCCTTTGGCACCTGGTGCCTCAGGAATTGGTCATTTGAGGGCAACTGACAGAGAACCCCTGGCCCTTGTCTGGTGTCAGTCTTAGGTCACGGCCCTCTGAGGAGTGCTGACCAGAGGATGTACATGGAGGGAGAGGGTGACCGCTGTGCACAAAGAGGGGAGGCGCTGCCAGGCTGCAGTGGCCAGTGCCAGGGAAGGCTGAACTAAGTTAACTCAACTTAGGTAACTAAATTAGCTGAACTTAGTTAACTAAGGCTAACTAATCACTAAGTTGGATTAACCACAACATCAATAATTATACTTAGAAAAAATCAAAACGAAACAAAACAGAAGTGTTGGAAACAGAAGCAAAGCCCATTTCCTGCAGTCTAAACTTCTGTCTTCTGTTAGCTGAGAAAGCACAGGTAAAGCATATGCAGCTGCCCAGAGCCCAGTGCCATTCCTCCCGGCCCCTCAGCTCGGAGCTTGCCCGTCCTCAGCTCCCCTACTTGGGGAGCCCACGGCTTCTCCCGCCCCTTTCCCGAGCAGCAACCTCCCTCCAGGGCTTGTTAAGGTGAAAGTTTCTAACAAGCATTTAATGAGTTGCTCTTGAGCTGCTCGGGGGCACCCCTGGGGAACCCATAACAGGTCCCTTGGCTGCTCCAGGCACTTTCAGAGCCCAGCAGCCCCGCCCGAGGACATCCTTCCCCTGTCCCGACTCAGTGGTACTCATTGTCTACTCCCTGAGGGAGAGGATGGGGCACTGTGCAGCCTTGGCTGGCTTGGGGCCAGGTGTCCCTGGCATCTTCTCTGCAGAACAGCTCCAGGGAGACCTGCCAGGTAGCTCCGGGGCTCAGGGCAGCACTGCCATCGCCATTGCAGGAGAGGAACTGCCACTTTCTGCTGGGCCCTTGGTCTCGCCAGCCCCTACTGGACACTCTTCTGAATTCCCTGGGTGGGCTATTTAGTGGGTCATCCCCTCTCTGGGTTGCTCTGGGGATGGGAGACAGCTTGGTTGTTCACTGCTTCCCCAAGGCTTAACTGAATGTAAACATTGTGTTCCACCCAGGATGTAGGAGGCGTCAAAAGAGAGACAGAGAAGATGCTGAGGGAGATGGGGGTGTCTTCCACCTGGGATTCAAAGGAGGTTTTCTGAGCAGGTGGGGCTCCAGACCCACGTCCCCTATGAGCCCCCCGGCCAGTGAGCACCAGCCAACTGAACCCCCAGTTCACCTGTTCTCCAGTCCCACTGAGGTTTCTTTCAGGCTGGGAGCCATTCTGAGAACAGAACTGAAAGTGCTGAGTCTTCCTCCATCCTCTTTACAACCAAGAGGCATTGACTGACTCAGTTCTCCAGCTCCATGCAGAGGTGGAAGCCAATCTCCAAAGGATGGTGTGGAGGCTCCCACCTGTGGCCCCTCCTCCCGCCACTTCCCATGAGAGGCAGAAGGAAATGATCTTCCAGGGCTGATCCATTCCTGCACATGCGGGAGGGAAACCGGTTCAGCTCAGCTTTGCCTGTTTGGAAACTGATGTGAGCTCAGATTCAGGGCTGCACGGGGCCTGCAGACCATGAGACCCATGCCCTGAGAACAGAGTGTGGGGACCTGCTCTGACCATAAGCCAGTCCCTCGTCATCTCTGAGCCCATCTTCACATCTATAAAATCTCCAGAGGTGCTGTCTGGCTCTAACATTCCCTTTTCTAGCGTTTAGATTTGTCCTTGTTTCTAGCGTCGTTGCTGAACATCCTCCCCTTCACCAGGATGAAGATAAAGATCTTACTTTCTGAGCCCTTATGTACAGCTGGAGAAGGAGGCCCATGGGGCACGTGGAGAGGCACCCACCTCCAAATACTGTTGCTGGACAAAGGCAGTGGATTCTTTTGTCCGATACTCTCAAACGACCACGTCCTGAGACACCGGGTTTCAAAGAGAGAAAGAGTTTAGTGCTAGGGGTGAAGCAGGAGGTCAGATGGGCCCAAAACTTTGTCTTCCTAACGTCAGCAGTTCTGATAAGTTTTATTAGAGAAAGAATGGGCAGGTTTAAGGATAATGAGCACAGTCGCCCCAGATGATGTAATTAGAGGTGATCTGATTATTGAGCCTGCACAGACTGATTATATGCTTAGTACACAGAAGGTATGTAAGAAAATGGCAGAATGAGATACAGTTGAAGTTTAGGTTAAAGCCTAAGCTACTGCACATGTCAGGTGGGCCCATTTTGGTCAGATCCAGTCTCGGTTCTCAAGGTAACTTTGGACTTGGGGTGAGTTGGTTCTGGACTGACCCAAGACCCTTCGTTAATAAACATTAGAGATTGTCTTTAGTAATCACAAGACTCTAAAGTTGAAAAATGGGGTAAATGGGTACAAATGTTAGTCACCAGGTTTTTATAATCATAGGGGTACAAGACACATGCTATATAGTCATTATCAGAGATCAAGGCAACTGGATTACAATTTAGAGATTTGGGATATTCCCCTTTGTCTACTCCAAAATACCAGAAAGCAAAAAGGAATATCTATGTCATGATAAAGTAATCAAAATCATCCCTTAAATCCTACTTTCTTAGTTATAATTCCCTCTCCCAGGAGTGGTACTACACCTAAGATGCAGCCGGAGTTCAGAGAAGCAGCTGTTTGTCATCACAATTACTCCAGTCCCGGCTCACCTGCCCTGGGCTGAGACAAAGCCGCCACTGTGTGGGGCCCACACAAGTGTCCCAGGAGACAGGCAGGACCCTACGTGATTCTGAGCCCCACTCACTCTCTTCAAGTCAGAGTCTGGGTGAGTGCCAGAAAAGTCCTCATTGGTCAGCCCTGAGGTTGCTGGACTCATGCTTCCAGGTTCTTGGCTGCACCAAGTGAAAAGAATTCAAGAGCACAGTACAGGTAGAGCAAGGAGGAAGAAAACCCATTGCGTGCACCTTCAGAGAAGGAGCATGTGGCACTCTCGCAAGAGGAGAGAGGCAAGAGGCCCCTAACATTGCGACCTTCTTTTATTGCTTTGCTCAGCTTACTTCCCTCTCCTTCCTTGTTGAGGTCATTCCTCCTGCCCTCCTTTCTCTCCAGGGCAGTTCCTGGTGGTAAAAAGTGAATTTGGCTGGGCCGGTTTGTTCCACCCTTTTCCATAGATGACTCACTCAGGTGGGTTTTTAGGTTCCATGCTTCCCCACAGATGACTCACTGGGGTCATTTGGCGCCACTGGTCTCTGAAGATGACTCACTCAGGTGGGACCCACTTTGTTCCAGATGGGTTGGCTACTGCTGGGTGTTTCCCATAAGTGGGTAGCTCCTGGGCTGGTGTCTGTGTCAGACACAGGCCCTCCTGACTTTGATTAACCATCTTGTTTGAGGGTTCCTTCCTGACTTTCTTTTTCTCCCTCCCTTCTTTCCCTGTTCTAGCCTGCCTCACTCAGAGGCAAGAATTCAAGGAGCATAAGTGTAAATGAATGGGGAAAAGTGTCACAGTTGACCTGGAAGGGGTCTCTGAAATTATTTTGTCAAATACTGAAAGCACCCCTTGCCTCCCATTTTCACAAATGAAGAAACCTGAACTAGAACTCTTGGCTGACCACGGACTTGCCTGTGTCCCCCAGTCTCCAGGAAGATAAGGGGTGAGTGACATTACAAGAGATGGGGGCTGTTTTAGTTTGCAAGTTGTCATAATATGATATACCAGAAATGGAATGGCTTTTAAAAAGGGAATTGATTAAGTTGCATGTTTACAGTTCTTAAGACCATGAAAATGCCCAAGTTAAGGCATCCAGAGAAAGATACCTTAGCTCCAAAGACAGGGCCGATGGAGTTTGGGCTTTCTCTCTCAACAGGGACATCAGCTAGTTTTCTCTCCTCATTTCAAAAGGCTTCCCAGGAGCATTTTCCTTCTGCATCTCCAAAGGTCTCCGGCTGTGTGGACTCTGCTGTTCTAAAACTTTTTCCAAAATGGTTCCCTCTTAAAGGGCTCTAGGAAGCAACCTCACCTTGAATGGGTGGAGGCTCCATCTCCATGGAAACCATGTAGTCAAAAGTTACCACCCACAATTGGGTGGGTTCATCTCCATAGAAACAATAAAAAACCTCCCACCTGGCAATACTGAATGAAGATTAAAGGACATGGCTTTTCTAGGGAACATAATAACTTCAAGCCCACACAGGGACCAACAAGATTTTGTAGGTGGGAAGGTTCCTTATTCAAGTTCTTATCTAAGAACTCTTTCTTCCTCCACACCCTGCCTCAAGGCCCTAATTTAAAAGCAAAAACAAAATAAAACACTGATTTTGGATTCAGACAGAGTTAAGCAGATTCCTCAATTCATGATTAGTCTGTGCAAGGACCTAGTTCTCTAGTCTTTAGATTTATTCATTTCATTAAACTCATCTATTTATTCTCAGTTATACCATAGCCTCCTCTCACCATCTCTGGCATGCTAGCAGGCCTCTTATCTCTATGCCTGCCCAGGAGCCTGTATCTATAATAATGTGTTTTCCATCTCATTCCAAGTTGCTTATTTTTCCCTAGCCTCTGTCTTTTTAGCTCATTTATATGTCTGCTCACCCTCCCCTCAATGATACTGAATAACCTGGGACCCATCGTGCTTCTAGGAGGATTTGTTGGGGAAGTTACTAGGTCTTGAGTCTCCTTTCCTCACTGCTGTCTCTGAAACCCCAGCCTACACTTAGCTTCCCAGACCCAAATTTCTGGCATCTGGATCCAATTCCCCATTTACCTCTTGCAGGGTCTTTCTCAACTCAGAACCTCAGCTGAGCTGCCACACACCTCTTAGCTCACCATTCCTCTGACCATTTCTCCTTCTTCCTGGAATGGCCTGCCCACCCACACCCTGCACCTAATGTGGGTCCAGCCAAACCCTCTGCATCTTTCTGAGCTCAGGGACTCCCACATGTCAACACGTTCATCTACACCCCCTACGCTGACTCCTTCTCCCTTCGGTGTTCTGTTCTTGCTGGGCTGTGAATGTGAGGTGGTGATACAAGGCTGTTGTATTTTATTTTACTTTGTTTTATTTTATAATCTGTGAAGGTTTGTGTATAAACGTCAGGTGCCACCTCAGGACCATATATGGAAGAACAAAATAAATGGGACTTCTCTGAATGGCTGGGGGAGAAGTTACCTGAGAGGCCCAGAATTGTCCTGGCTGGTTCTTGAATAAATCCTGAGCCTTGAACATCTGACAGCTATCACTATGGATCATTCAGGGAACATGTGGGCATAGCACCATCCCAGGAAACCCAGGGCTGGTTGTGGCTGCAAGAGAGAAGAGACTTGGCTCCTCAGGGGGGCCTTTGGCAGCTGCCCCATTCCAGCCCCTTCATCTCCAACTCTCCAATGCTTGGTTGGTTTTTAAGGTTCCTGCACGTGTGACCCACCCTCTGGCAGTGTGCTTCTTAGCACTCTCCAAAGGGCCCATTCTACACAGGTCCCACCCCACCCACCCCCACTGTTGTATTTGCTGATATTAATGATGACAAGTAAGAACTAACACTGAACTCTTGAAGTGTGCCAGCCCCCTGCTTACCTTTATAGACATTACTCATTTTACCATGGCAACAACATAATAAAGTATGAATTGTTATTTCCATATTTTTTATTTTTATTTTTTGATATGGGCAGACTCCAGGAATTGAACCTAGGTCTCCAGCATAGCAGGCGAGAATTGTGCCACCGTTGCACTGCCCTGTTATCTCCATTTTACAGATAAGAAAACTGAGGCTAAGAAACTTGTCAAGGGCAGCAGATAGGAAGGGTGGAACAGTCTGGACTTCCCAGTTACCAGACAAAGGCCATGAGTTCTCTACCTGATGTACTCAATGACAATTCCTGAGACACCTGGGTTTCAAAATGAGAATGAATTTATTACTAGCCGTGAAGCAGGAGAGCAGATGGCCTATGGTCCCCTCACTCTGTCTTCCTAACTTTAGTATTCTGACATTTTATAGCATTAAAAGATGGGCAGGTTTCAGGATAATAAGCACTGTGGCGCCAGAGGATTAATTAGAGGTGATCTAATTATTCAGCATGTGCAGATTGGTGACATAATTAGTCACGGAACGTATGAAAGAAGTATAGGGACTTTTAGGTTAAAGTCTAAGCTATAGGGGTGGGCCATGGTGGCTCAGCAGGTAAGAGTGCTTGCCTGCCATGCCCGAGGACCCGGGTTCAATTCCTGGTGCCTGCCCATGTTAAAAAAAAAAAAGTCTAAGCTACTGCTCATGTCACGTGGGCCCATTTGGTTAGATCCAGTCTCGGTTATCAAGGTAACTTTGGACTTGGGGTGGACCCAAGACCCTTCATTAATGAACATTAGGGGCTGTCTTTAGTGATCACAAGACTCCAAAGTTGAAAAAGTGGATAACTGGGTACAAATGAAGGTCAGTCACAAGGTTTTTATAAACATGGAACATGAGATGAAGGCTAGACAATCATTATTAGAGATCAAGGCCGTGAGATTACAGTTCAAAAACTTCAGGCATGCCCCTCTGTCTACTCCAATACCAGAAAGCAATGAGGAGTATCTGTACAGTGATTCAGCAACCACAACCATCCCTTAAATACTAACTTCTCAGTTACACCTCTCTCCTCCTCTCCCCACTTCTCTCCACCTAACGTCAGATCTATTTTTCAGGGCCCAGTTCAAATCCCCACAAAAACTTTCCTGGCTGTTTCACACCAATATGATGGCACAATGTCACATTTTAATAACAACAACTAAAAACAAAATGAAACCTATTTCTTGCATTTGCATCCAACAGCCACAACAAAACCTCACTGCACCCCTTATTGTCTAGTCTATCGCTCCTGAGAACACCAGTTGATATGCTGCTGACCGCCCATCTCCTGGCTCTCTGCTGCCCTCCTATGACTGTTTGTTTCCCTGGGTGTTTTGGTTTGCTAATACTGCCAGAAATGCAATACCCCAGAAATGGGTTGGCTTTTATAAAGGGGATTTATTAAGTTACAAGTTTACAGTTCTAAGGCCATAAAAATGTCCAAACTAAGGCATCCAGAAAAAGATACCCTGACTCAGGGAAGGCCGATGTCTGTCACGTGGGAAGGCATGTGGTGGTGTCTGCTGGTCCTTGTTCCCGGTTCCATTGCTTCCAGCTTCTGGTGCCAGTGGCTTCCTCTCTAAGCATCTGTGGGCCTCACTCAGCTCCTCAGGACACAGCTCTGGGTTCTGGCTCATCAGCATCTCATGGGAAGGCACATGGAGATGTCTGCTGGGCTCTGCATCTCCAAACGTCTGTGTCTAGGTGTCTGCTCTCTCTGTCGGCACTCCAAGCAGCTCCACGTGTCTGCGTTCTGAGGTTCTCCAAAATGTTTCTCCTTTCAAAGGACTCCAGTAAATTAATTTAGACCCACCTGGAATGGGTGGAGTCGCATCTCCATGTAAGCAAAAGGCCACACCCACAACTGGGCATGTCACAGCTCCATGGAAGTCATTGAATAAGTTTCTCACTCTAGACAATAGGTCTGGCCCCACAAGATTGGCTCGGGAAACATGGCTTTTCTGGGGTACATTGTAGTTTCAAACGGGCACAGTAGGCCTCAGCTCACGGTTCAGAGGCCCACCTTGTGCTCCTGGAGGCTCAGAAGAGGGACTGCGATGTGAATGCGTCAGCTGCGACTCTAACGTTAATGGAGCTTTCCACCTTGCTTTAGTAAATCACACCAAAATACACGCAGTTTTTGACAACTGCAAGTGTAATGCAATTTTCCATATTCAAAAAATAAAAATTGACCTACCTGACTGCAATGTAAATTTGCTATGCCTATGCATAAAAATCCTCTGCTGAGCTGAACTGGTGGGAAAGGATTCAGCAAGGTAGTCAGTAAAACCAATCGCCTGTGGGCATTTCAAACTTTCTGTTAAGGACAATTTCAAGCACACCCAAAAGTGAAGCAAGTATCACGTGAACCCACTAGCCAGATTCTTGTTTCTTCTACACCCTACACCTTCAGATATATTCTCTATTATTTCCTTATTTTAGCAAAGTTTTTAAGTTTGGAATTCCTCACACTGAGAGGAGTTACGAGATTATGACTGTCATTCATTAGAAGCATCAGCTAGTGAATTGAGTTGTGTGCTTGAGCCTGAGGGGAGCAGTGCGTGGCCTCTCCTATGATCTCAAATCTGCCATGTTTCAGGGAGCTCATAATGCTCAGTGGATGGTCCAACTGGGTCCTTTCCCAAGGAATTAAATTAAGAACATAAAGTCTATGCATATAAAATGAAGAGAAATTTTCCCATTGCTGCACTGGAAAGATTGGGAAACTTTTTGTTTGGGTGATTACCATACACATTCCTGCTTCCCTGGGAGGGGCTGGATTAAGTTTCCCCTGGATTTCTTTCTGTTTCAGTTATTCAGTGGTTATATATAAACAGTTGTAGTTAAAACACTGCAGATACTAATGGGCTGACTGGCACAAAATCTTGGAGAGCCCTGAGTAGGGATGGGTTAATCAAGTAATCAAGGAATACTTCTTGGAAGAGGAAACTTTGGGCCAGATTTTGAAGGTGAGGGACAGATGTACATAGGAAAGGTTCTCTAGATGAGAAAAGTAGAGTGAATGGACATTTGGACAAGGAACAAAAGGGAAAATAAGAATGAGAGGGGTAATTATGAAGAGACTTGAAAGAAATCTAATAGTATAGAGTTTAAAATTAATCAGACAGATTGGGTATGAAGTAGCTGTCAGCAGGGCATCAGTAAATACATTAACATGCATCAATACAATGGAAAATGTTGCAGCTCAAATGAGGGGAATATGGAATAATGGTGGCCTTGGGAGGTGAACTACATGGTAGCAGGAGGAAGAAGTGAAAGGAAAATTACTTCTCATCATATAACCCTTTGTATATTTTGGATTTATTACTGTTTAAAAATGCATACAATCTAGAAATGGGTAATAGTTGTGCTATCAAAAAGAAAAGCAAAGAAGTGGTGGCTATAGGAATCAAGATAGTGGATACCTTTTCTTAAAAAAATTTTTTTATTGACAAATCTTCATGCACACAGAGTCCATACATGGTGTACAATCAGTGGCTCACAGTATCATCACACAGTTGTGCATTTATCACCATGATCATTTTTAGAACATTTGCATCACTCCAGAAAAAAAATAAAAATAAAAAAACCCCTCATATCCCTCCCTATCTTTGACCACTAGTATTGCAATCTATCCAATTCACTTTACCCCTCATCCCCCCATTATTTATCTATTTTTTATCCATATTTTTTTACTCATCTGTTGTATCCTGGTTAAAAGGAGCATCAGACACAAGGTTTTCACAATCACACAGTCATGTTGTAAACGTTGTATCTTCATGCAATTGTCTTCAAGAATCAAGGCTACTGGAACACAGCTCAACAGTTTCAGGTACTTCCCTCCAGCCACTGCAATACACCACAAACTAAAAAGGAATTTCTGTATAATGCATAAGAATAACCTCAAGGATAACCTATTGAATCTGTTTGAAATTTCTTAGCCACTGAAATTTTATTTTGCCTTATTTCACTTTTCCCCCTTTTGGTCAAGAAACCTTTCTCAATCCCATGATTCTGGGTCCAGCTCATCCAGGGAGTCCTGTCCCACATTGCCAGGGAGATTTACACCCCTGGAAGTCAGGTCCCATGTAGTGGGGGAGGGCAGTGAGCTCACCTGCAGAGTTGGCTTAGAGAGAGAGGCCACATCTGAGCAACAGAAGAGGTTCTCTGTGGTGACTGAGGCATAATTTTAAGTAAGTTTAGCCTATCCTTTGCAGGAATAAGTTTCATAGAGGCAAACCCCGAGATTGAGGGCTCAGTCTATTGAGTTGGGTATCCCCACTGCTTGCGAGAATATCAGAAATTCTCCAAGTGGGGAAGTTGAATATTTAAAAACATGGAAATCTCGATGAATTTGTGTGCCATCTTTGTGCAGGGGCCATGCTAATCTTCTCTGTATCATTCCAGTATTAGTATATGTGCTGCTGAAGCAAGCACAAGGGGTTACCTTTTAGGCAGAGGGGAAATGTAGTTAGAGGTAGAGGTAGTAGTGGATTTGTACTAAGTCAACTTAGCTTAGCCATACTATTTTTTCTAGAACGCTCTGCGGAATGATTTTTGGTTAACATGGGCCATCCAAACATGGGCACGACATGGATGGCAGGAGTGAAGCAGAAGCCATAATTTTTGTGTGTGAAAGGCATCAAGTGCTGTTGCGTTTGCTGCCTGTTGTACCCAGTCTCCTGCTCACCTTCTGTTCATGAACTGCTGCTCAGTTCCAACAATTGTGCGAGATCAAGTTCTTGTGACAAATCTCATATACTAAAGCAGTCCTATCATTTTCTCTGATGGAACCTTAACTGATGCACATGGGGCATGAGAGAGGCTTCTTTGTGCTGGTGACATTTATTTCTTGACCTTATTGGTAGCTGCACTGCTGTTTACTTTTTTTGGTTTATCATTTGACAAACTTTTAAAAATATTTTTATTATAAGCAATGAACAGACGTACAAGCATTCTTTTAAAAAATATTTTTATTAAGAAATCTTCACACACATACAGTCCATACATGGTGTACAATCAATGGCTCACAATATCATCACATAGTCGTGTATACATCACCATGATCATTTTTTTGAACATTTGTATCTCTCCAGCAAAAGAAATAAAAAAGAAAAAGCTCATATATACCATACCCCTTACTCCTCCCTCTCATTAACCACTAGTATTTCAATCTACTCAATTCATTTTAACCTTTGTTCACCTTATTATTTGTTTATTTCTTATCCATATTTTTTACTCATCTGTCCATGCCATAGATAAAAGGAGCATCAGACACAAAGTTTTAACAGTCACACAGTCACACTGTGAAAGCCATATTATTACACAATCATCTTCAAGAATCACGGCTACTGGAACACAGCTCTACATTTTCAGGCACTTCCCTCTAGCACCTCTAATACACCTTAAACTAAAAGGGGATATCTATATAATGTGTAAGAATAACCTCTAGGATAACCTTTCAACTCTGTTTAGAATCTCTCAGCCATTGACACATTATTCTGTCTATTTCTCTCTTCCCCCTTTTGGTTGAGAAGGTTTTCTCAATCCCTTGATGTTGAGTCCCAGCTCATTCTAGGATCTCTGTCTCATGTTGCCAGGGAGGTTTACACCCCTGGGAGTCATGTTCCATGTAGAGAGGGGGAAGGCATTGAGTTCGCTTGCCATATTTGCTAAGAGAGAGAGAGGCCACATCTGAGGGTAACACTTAGGCCTAATTTTAAGTAGGCCTAACCTACTTTTGTGGGGATAAGTGTCATAGGGGCAAACTCCAAGATTGAAGGCTCAGCCTATTGATTTGGTTGTCCTCACTGCTTGCAAGCATATCAGGAATTCTCCAAATGAGGAAGTTGAATTTTTCCCCCTTTCTCCATATTCCCCCCAAGGGGACTTTGCAAATATTTCTTTATTCACTGTTCAAATCACTCTGGGATTTATTGGGACATCACATTAACCTGGAAAAACCTACAAAATCTCATTCCCTATTCTAGGTTCCGTGTACTTTTGGTGTTCAATTAAATTGTTCATATAAGTTAAATTTAGGACATAAATTTTGTATCAAATAAACATTTCTCACTTTAGCCTCACACAGAAATTGAAGTTTTAAAATATGAATGACCATATTTTTCAACACCCTGCAATATTGACATTACTTTGTTCTTACTCATGCAAAAAACATTTTTTAATTTTTACATTTAGTCATTATCATTGTACACTCTAGGCATTCCTAAATTATACCATCTCAGTCTTTATCGTCTATCTTTCCTTCTGGTTTCATATGTGCCCCCAGCCCTCCTCTCTCCATCATTCTCACTGTAAGCTCCATTCAGTGTAGTTACATGATTATGCTGCAATCAGGTAGTACTATGTTATCCACTTGCATTTAACAAATTTTTATTGAACAACTACATTGGCTTGCATTATTCCAGTTCTAATCACACAATAGTGAATAGAACAGACAAACAGATATCTCTTTCTTCATGGAGCTTAGAGCTGGTGGAAGATATAGAAAATAAACTAATAAAATAAATAGTATGCCAAGAAGTGTTAAGAGAAATAGAAACAGGAAAATGGGAGAAAATTGGTATGTTTCATAAATAATGATATTTACATTATTTCTGCTCTCATTTATTCTTTCTCACCAAATTTCATTGGCTAATGTTCCTTGAAGCATGTCAAATAATATCTGTGATAAATGGCATTCCTGACTTTTTATGGATTTCGATGAAGCATGAAATTAGCTGTTGGTTTGAGATACATGTATTTATCATTTTAGAATGGGATAGTTCTACTTCACTTTTGATAAGAGTTTTCTTTATAGTAGTGTGTGAATGTAGTCAGTTACCATTATGCTTTATTTGAGTGCTGAAAAAGGCATGAGTTTACAGTTTGCTCTCAAGAAGTATGAAAACCAAGCATTGTTGCTTCCTATGAAATGAAGCGCGAAGGATATTAAAGAATGATGAGAAAGAGAGAGAGAGAGACTGAGAGAAAGAAAGAGACAAACAGACTGGATCAGGGGGTCTGAAGCTCAACCTTAACAAACAACAGACAACTGTATTCTGAACCAGATCCTGCTTATATACTGCAGGGTAATAAAAGGCATGCCTGCACTTCCTGAGGAAACAAAGTACTTAACTTTCTTCATACTTAGCTTAACAATTTTGGGGTAAACAAGCATTCTGTTCCTCCCAGACTGTTCCAAACAAAGCAGATAACAATCTCCTCAGTTTCTTGCCCATCCAAGGATGCCAGCTGCTCCCAAAAAATTCTGCAGGTCTTGTTTTAACCCTTTGGCTCCTACAAAGCATCTCAATTATGCCATAGCACTCAGCAACTTATATAGCTATAAGAATTCTAGTGATCACACATCTCTAGAGCAATTATGAGTTGTAATAATATATTTGCTTCCATTTAAAAAATACTGTCACAATTTTAAAAGAAAAGGTGAGAAGAAAGAAAAATGCAAGCAAAACTATATACGTACACTGTATTGAGTAGAATGAATGTGAACTAAAACTCAAAACATATGAATTATTTAAAAAAATATTTATTGGAACTCTACTATATGCCATCTGGTCTGTGCTTTAAGGGTCTTTCTTATATAAGTACTGCTGTTCACCTTTTTAAAAAAAACTTTTTTTATTATATAGTATAACATATATACAAAGCAAAGAAATAAAAAAACAATAGTTTTCAAAGCACTCCTCAAAAAAGTGACCATAGAACAGATCCCAGAGTTTGTCATGGGCTACCATATGATCCTCTCACATTTTTCCTTCTAGATGCTCCAGAATATAGAATGCTAGAGGGCGTAAATACTTTTTATCACCACAATTGACTTTTCTTTCTTTCTTTTTTTGTGAACTATACATATATACAAAAAAGCTATAAATTTCAAAGCACAGCACCACAATTTGTTGTAGGACATATTTCAGACTTTGACATGGGTTACAATTTCACAATTTTAGGTTTTTACTTCTAGCTGCTCTAAAATACTGGAGACTAAAAGAGATATCAATTTAATGATTCAGCATTCATATTCATTTGTTAAATCCTATCTTCTATGTATAACTCCACCATTACCTTTGATCTTTCCACACCTCTCTTTAGGGTTGTTTGGGCTATGGAAATTCTAAATTTTTGATATTGGAAGGGAGACGGAGCTATCTGATGTTCTGGAGAGGCTGGGCTAGGTTTCAGGACTTATCTGGACCAGGGACCCATCTGGAGGTTGTAGGTTTCTGGAAAAGTTGCTCTAGTGCCTAGAACTCTTGTGGAATCTTATATATTGCCTTAGGTGTTCTTTAGGATTGGCTGAAATGGTCCTGGTTGGGGGTTGGCAGGTTATAATTGGTAGCAAGGTCTACCTGAAGCTTCTGTAAGAGAAACCTCCAGAGTAGCCTCTCAGCTCTATTTGAACTCTCTGCCATTGATACTTTATTAATTATACTTCTTTTCCCTCTTTTGATCAGGATGGAATTGTTGATCCCATGGTGCCAGGTCTGGGTTCATCCCAGGAGTCATCTCCCACATCACCAGGGAGACTTGCACCCCAGGATGTCGTGTCCCCTGTAGCGGGGAGAACAATGATTTCACGTGCAGAGTTAGGCTTAGAGAGACTGAGGCCACATCTGAGCAACAACAGAGGTCCTCCAGAAGTAACTCTCAGGCATGCCTATAGGTAGTTGTATTAGTTAGAGTTCTCTAGAGAAACAGAATCAACAGGGAACACTTGCAAATATAAAATTTATAAAAGTGTCTCACGTGACCACAGGAATGCAGAGTCCAAAATCCGCAGGGCAGGCTGTGAAGCCGATGACTCCGATGGAGGGTCTGGATGAACTCCACAGGACAGGCTTGCCAGCCAAAGCAGGAACAGAACCTGTCTCCTCTGAATTCTCCTTAAAAGGCTTCCTGTGATTAGATTAAGCATAACACATTGTAGAAGACACTCCCCTTTGGCTGATTACAAATGGAATCAGCTGTGGATGCAGCTGACCTGATCATGATCTAATTCTATGAAATGTCCTCATAGCAAAAGACAGGCCAGCACTTGCCCAACCAAATAAACAGGTACCACAACTTGGCCAAGTTGACACATGTCCCTAACCATGACAGTAGTCTAAGCTTCTCCGCTACCTATATAAGCTTCACAAGAGTAAGCCTCATGATTGAGGGCATGGCCTATTGATATGGGTGTCCCTAAAGTTTAACACAGTATCAGGGGATTCCCCGATCATAAGATTTAATAGTTTCATATTGTTTCTCCCCTCCTCAGGAGACTTTGCCAATACTTTTTGATTATCTGCTTAATATACTCTAGGATGTTTCCAGGCATTACAATAATCTATACAGGATTAAAGGACCTCTTTCTCATTCTGTGCTTCCTGTGTTTCAGTTGTTCAAATGAACTATATAGAGAGGTTGAATTAGATTTTGCTCTACAGAAAATTTCAGTTCCGGCATAAATAAACCTTTCTTCCATTGGTCTCAAAGAGTATGTGTGGTTCTAAAATATAGACACTGTCTTCCTTACCCTTATCTTCTGAATTACTTTAACCCCAGCCTGTCTGGCTTCATTCTTATCTCTATTTATCAGGTTATATATATATAAAACAGCCTCTCAAAATCCAGAAACAATAATCATGACTCTGGACTTAAATGTGTCTGCTCTAAAACCTTACAATCTAGGCCCTGTTTTCTTACAAGCAATTTCTAAAGGTGACCATACTATTGCTATTTTTTTGTTTCTGGCTTATTTTGTCTCACAAAATGTCCCACATGTTCATTCACATCATTGCATGCCTCATGATATTGTTCCTTTTTATAGCATCAGAACCTTTGTTCATAAGTATACACCATCATTCACCAATCTATTTCTGTGTCTTCAGCCACCTGCATTCATCAGGCATCATGTAGAGGGCCCAAAGTCCACAGCCCATCAACACTCTCAATTTTGGGTAGTTAGTTGTTCCCAAGAGATAGAAAACCAATAAACACACCCTCAACAAATAGGAAATCTAAACCTCCTCTTAACTCTTGCTCCTCACCCCATTATTTTTTTTTAACTTTTTTATTAATTAAAAAAATTAACAAACAAAACATTAAGATATCATTCCATTCTACATATACAGTCAGTAATTCTTAATATCATCACATAGTTGCATATTCATCATTTCTTAGAACATTTGCATAGATTTAGAAAAAGAAATAAAAAGACAACAGAAAAAGAAATAAAATGATAACAGAGAAAAAAAATTATACATACCATACCCCTTACCCCTTGCTTTCATTTACCACTAGCATTTCAAACTAAATTTATTTTAACATTTGTTCCCCCTATTACTTATTTTTATTCCATATGTTCTACTCTTCTGTTGATATAGTAGCTAAAAGGAGCATCAGACACAAGGTTTTCACATTCACAGAGTCTCATTGTGAAAGCTATATCATTGTTCAATCATCATCAAGAAACATGGCTACTGGAACACAGCTCTACATTTTCAGGCAGTTCCCTCCCGCCTCTCCGCTATATCTTGAACAACAAGGTGATATCTACTTAATGAATAAGAATAACCTCCAGGGTAACCTCTCAACTCTGTTTGGAATCTCTCAGCCATTGACAGTCTCATTTCACTCTTCCCCCTTTGGCCGAGAACGTTCTGTCAATCCCTTCATGTTAATTCTCAGCTCATTCTAGGGTTTTTCTTAGCCCCTTGATGCTGAGTCTCAGCTCATTGCAGGATCTCTGTCCCACGTTGCCAGGAAGGTCCACACCCCTGGGACTCATGTCCCACGCAGAGAGGGAGAGGGTTCACCCCAGTATTTACTTCTGCTGTTGCAGTGGTAGTGCTGATGGTTTCCTTTTGAACATAGCTCATAGCATGCAATAGCAGTTTTCCCCCTGTACCTTGGACTTAAACACTCTTTATACAAGAATCATATCTTTGAAGTAATTCTTACAAGAACTCATTCATATTTCTAGTGTGAGTCAGTGGGACACGTAGGTCTACACAACCCCTTTCTATCTTGTTCATCTTCAATATGGTAATATTATTTCTAGACCCACCAGAGAATCATTTCACTCCTACCTATTCCCTTACATTGGAGTTCAACCTCATTAGCTAATGGTTCAGCCATCTCTAGTTTCTATGTATCTCTAAGTTCCCTGTATTCTGTATTATAAGCTTCTGATTATACCTTTATGCTGGTCATAAAAGTAGAATTATACAGTATCTGTCCTTTTGTGTCTGGCTAATTTCACTCAGCATTGTGTCCTCAAGGCTCATCCATCTTGTCATGTGCTTCAGGATGCCATTTAGTTTTACTGCTGCATAATATTCCATCATATTTATATACCACATTTTGTTGATCCAGTTGTCTGTTGATGGGCATTTGGTTTGTTTCTATCTTTTGGTGATTGTGAATAACGCTGCTATGAACATCAGTGTGCAAATGTCTGTTTGTGTTGTTGCTTTCAGGTATATACCAAGCAGTGCTATTGCTGGGTCATAGGGCAACTCGATATTTAGTTTCCTAAGAAACCGCCAAACAGTCTACCATAGTGGCTGCACCATTATACATTTCCATCAACAGTGCGTAAGTGTCCCAGTTTCTCTGCATCCTTGCCAACATTTACAGTTTCCTGTTTCTTTAATAGCAGCCATTCTTATAGGTGTGAGGTGGTATCTCATTGTAGTCTTAATCTGCATTTCCCTTATAGCCAGTGAAAATGAAAATCTCTTCACGTGCTTTTGAGCCATCTGTATTTGCCCTTCAGAAAAAAATGGCTATTCATATCTTTAAGCCCATTTTATAATTGGATTGTTTTTCTTTTGTTGTTGTGTTGTGTGAATTCTTTGTATATACAGGAAATCAAAACTTTGTCTGATATGTGATTTCCAAATATTTTCTCCCTTTGAATTGGCTGCCTCACCTTTTTGACAGTCTTTTGAGGCACAGAAGCATTTGATTTTGAGGAGTTCCCATTTATCTTTTTTTTTTCTTTTATTGCTTATGCTTTGGGTGTAAAGTTTAGGAAGCTATCTCCTATTACTAGGTTTTGAAGATGTTTCTGTACATTTTCTTCTAGAAGATTTATGGTGCTAGTTCTTATATTTAGGTGTTTGATCCACTTTGAGTTAATTTTTGTGTAGGGTGTAAGATAGGGGTCCTCTTTCATTCTCTTGACTATTGATATCCAGTTTTTCCATGCCCAATTATTGAAAAGACTATTTTGTCCCAGTTCAGAGCATTTGGGGGCCTTGTCAAAAATCAGTTGACGGTAGATTTGGTGGTCTGTTTTTGCACTCTCAATTCAATTCTATTGGTCAATGCTTCTGTCTTTGTGCCAGTGCCAAAACAGCCAGCTGTTTTGACCACTGTGGCTTTATAATAGGTTTTAAAGTCAGAGAATGTTAATTCTCCCACATCATTCTTCTTTTTTAGGATGCTTTTAGCTGTTCAGGGTCTTTTCCCCTTCCAGATGAATTTGGTAGTTAGCTTTTCCAGATCTTCTAAGTAGGTTAGTGGAATTTTGATTGGTAATGTGTTGAATCTGTAAATCAATTTGGGGAGAATTGACATCTTCACTATATTTAGCCTTCCTATCCATGAGCAGGGAATGTCTTTCCACCTATTAAGATCACCTTTGATTTCTTTTAGCAATGTTATGCAGTTTTCTGTGTACAAGTCCTTTACATCCCTAGTTAAGTTCATTCCCAAGTATTTGATTCTTTTAGTTGCTATTTTGAATGGAATTGTTTTTCCTTAACTGACACCTCAGCTAGGTCTTTGCTTGGGTATAGAAATGTTACCAATTTTTGCACATTGATTTTACATCCCACCACCTTGCTGAATTTGTTTATTAGCTCAAGTAACTTTGCTGTAGATTTCTCAGGATCTTCCAAGTATAGTATCATATCATCTGCAAATAATGAGAGTTTTAATCCTTCCTTTCCAAAATTGGTGCTAGTTCTTTCTGGAATGTTTGATATAATTCCCCTGTGAAGCCATCTGGCCCTGGGCTTTTCTTTGTAGGAAATTTTTTGATGACCGAATGAATCTCTTTACTTCTGATTCGTTTGTTGAGATCTTCTATTTCTTTCTGAGTCAGTGTAGCTTGTTTGTGTGTCTCCAGGAATTTGTCTATTTCATCTAAGTTGTCTAGTTTGTTGACATATATTTGTTCATAGTATCCACTTATGATTTCTTTTATTTCTTCAGGGTCTGTTGTAACACAACCTTTCTTATTTCTGATTTTGTTTATTTGCATCATCTTTCTTTTTTTTCTTTGTCAGTCTTGCTAGTGGCTTATCAACTTAATTAATTTTTTCAAAGAACCAACTTTTGGTTTTATTGATTCTTTCTATTGTTCTTTTGTTCTCCCACTCATTTATTTCTGCTTTAATCTTTGTTATTTCTCTTCTCCTATTTGCTTTGGGGTTAGTTTTCTGTTCTTCCTCAAATTCCTCCAGGTTTGCTGTTAAGTCCTTAAATTTTGTTCTTTCTTGTTTTTTAATATAGGCATTTAAGGCAATAAATTTCCCTCTCAGCACAGCTTTTGCTGCATCCCATAAGTTCTGATAAGTTGTATTCTCATTTTCATTCATCTCCAGATAGCTACTGATTTCTCTAGCAATTTCTTCTTTGACCCACTGGTTGTTTAAGAGTGTGTTATTTAGTCTCCATATATTTGTGAATGTTCTTGCTCTTTGGTCATTATTGATACCCAGCTTCATCCCATTGTGATCACAGAAAGTGCTTTGAATAATTTCAATATTTTTAAATGTATAAAGACCTGTTTTGTGCCCAAGCATATGATCTATTCTGGAGAATATTCCATGAGCACAAGAGAAGAATGTATAACCTTGTGCTTTGGGGTGCAATTACCTATATATACCTGTTGGGTCTAATTCATTTATCAAGTTATTTAACTTCTCTATTTCCTTGTTGATCTTCTGCCTTTTTGTTCTATCTATAGAGAAGAGTGGTATATTGAAGTCTCCTACTATTATTGTTGAAACATCTATCACTCCCTTCAGTTTTGCCAATGTCTGTCTCATGTACTTTGGAGCTCATTGATTGGGAGCATAAACATTTATAGTTCTTATATCTTCTTGGTGAATTGACCCTTTAATTAGTATATAGTATCATTTTTTGTCTCTTATGTTGTCTTTACATTTAAAGTCTATTTTGTCTGATATTAGTATAACTACTCCTGCTTTCTTTTGGTTACAACTTGCATGGAAAATCTTTTTCCATCCTTTCACTTTCGATCTATTTGTATCATTGTGTTTAAGATGAGTCTCTTGTAAACAGCATATAGCTGGATTATGTTTCTTAATCCATTCTGCCAATCTGTATCTTTTAATTTAGGTAAATTTAGTCTGTTAGCATTCAAAGTTATTACTGAAAAGGTGTTTCTTGATTCCATCAGTTTATATTTTTTATTTTATTTATCAGATCTATATATTCTTTTCCTTATTTCTCTTTGCATTATTTAAATTACCCTTAGTGGTACTCTTCAATTCTGTGCTCTCCTCCAGATCTCCCTTTCCTGTCTTTTTTTTCAGCTGGCAGAACTCCTTTTAGTATTTCTTGTAGGGTCAGTCTCTTGTTGACAAATTCTTTCAGGACTTCTCTGTCAGTGATAACTTTAATCTCTCCCTCAATTTTGAAGGACAATTTGGCTGGGTACAGAATTCTTGGCTGGAAGTCTTTCTCTTTCAGGATCTTGAATATATTATACCACTGACTTCTCATCTCCAGGGTGCTAGTTGAGTAGTATGAACTCAGTCTTATTTGGTTTCCTTTGTATGTAGTAGATTGTTTTTCTCTTGATGCTTTCAGGATACTCTGCTTCTTTTAAGAAAATTTGACAGACTGATTAGTATGTGCCTTGGAGAAGGTCTATTTGGAATTATTCTGTTTAGAGTTCTTTGGGCTTCTTTGACTTGTATATTTATGTCCTTTATGAGGGTTGGGAAGTTTTCACCCATTATATCCTCAACTAGTCTTACTAGACCTTTACTCCTCTCTTCTCCTTCTGGGACACCAATGATTCTTATATTTGTGCATTTTGTTTTGTCTATCATTTCCCTGATTTCCCATTAAATTGTTTCCATCTTTTTGTCATTTACTGTTTTGAGTCTTTGAAGTCAATTATCCTGTCCTCTATATCACTTATTCATTCTTCTGTCTTTTCAAATCTGATGTTCTGTGCCTCTAATATGTTTTTATTTAGTCAACAGAGTATTTAATCTCTTTGATTTCTGCTATTTTTCTATTTATTCTTTCAAATTCCTCTGCACTCTTCTACTGCCTTCTTGATCTCCTTTATGCCATTTGCTATCCCACTTATTTTAATAAGTAGAGTTGTATGAACATCTTTGATTAGTTGTTCCAATGTCTGGTTATCAGGCAGGGCTATGTCTATCTGTATTGTGATATGCTTAGTGATCTGCTGCTGTCTTCTTGGCATGCAAATATCTTGATTGATTTACTTTGGGAGTTGATTTCTTTCAATAGTCTAAGGCCTCATGTTTGTGGGATGGTTGCACAGCAGGGAGCAGGGCATATTGTGGAGCACTCAGTGTGGTGATTTATTTCAGGGCAGGTATGGACGCAGGTTGGGGATGTTACACTGATGCTTGTGAATGTGGGCACCCAGTGGCCAGGGAGGATGTAGCTGTGTGGGTACACCAGCTTGGGGGGCATAACCCTGGTGTGCACTGGTCTAAGACATGGGGCCGTTTGTGCACATGTGTACAGTAGGTCAGTATTATGCCTTCCTGGATTGGGAGCAGCTGTGACCAGGCTGTGCAGGTCGGCACTTTCTCAGAGCTGGAAAGTGAGGCTGAGGGCTGTGCACATGTGTGGTCCTAGGACTGCTGTAAAGTGCGGCTCCCAGAACTGAATGATGTGACTGGGGCCCATGTGCATGGAGTGCCTTAAAATGGATGTGCTGAGTTCAGGGAGGGCGGGGTGAGGTTGCGCAACACTATGGGGGGGTAGGGGTAGCCTAGGTATGGAGGTTAGTGTCCACAACTTTGTGCACTGGTAGCAGCCTGCAGGGAACCGGGAGGGGGAGGTAGTGCTGCGGAGGGGTGCAGGAGAGGTGGGCTTGGCTGAAGTTGGGGTGGGGGCAGGTCCAATTTTCTGCCTCTCAGTTCCTCGGCCTCTGCAACCAAGGCTGCCCCATGTGGTGCAGAAGGCTCTCCCAGGTCAGCCGCACTCCTGTTGCCCTCCTGTCCTTCCCCTCCCCTAACTTTTCCATGGAGCAGGGCTAATCTTGAGCTCCTCTATAGTCAGCCACCTTCTGCTGTTCACTTTTGTGATAAATTGAACTTGACATATAAAAAATTACAGACAACCATCTTCATTAATAATTACTTTGGAGAAATGTGGGCAATGACTGGAGGCTTTCATAGGCAAAGCAAAGTCTCTTCTCTCCTCAGTCTATTGTCAAAGACAAAATGCACCAGACAATTAAGGAGGTGATTTTATTTGAGCTGTTGCAATAAGGAGAATGTTCATTATTGAGGAAAATCTCAGAGAAGAGGGTGAAGACTTGGGGTTTTATAAAACAAGGGAGTCATTGAAGAAGGGTGGAGGTTGGTCTTATCACCAAGCTTTTTAGAGCAGGGTTGTCTTTTGTGGTTAGCCCATTATTCATTTCTGGGGACCCCAAAGGATAGGGGGATTTCCTAACTATTACTGTTTTCAGGCAACTTAGGGCTCAGGAAAGTTCAAGACTGTTATGATCTACCTCATTCAATCTCATGGCTTTGAATATCATCTGTACCATGTGTTAAGAAAAATTATCCAAAACTTGGAAATAAAGGACTGCATGTCCTTTAAATGTCATTGTTTAAAAGGCTCATTTAAGGATTATTTAATCCTGTAGGACAGTGCAACTAGGTATACTCTCTATGTACATGTTTGGCTTTGCTATTTACTATTTGATTAGAGCACAGACTGTGAAGTTACACCATTAACTTGTAAACTTCCATCTGGTAGAAAAAATAATCCTAAATGTTATAGTTTATTGCCTGATAGGACATTTTCCTATTTGTACTTAACCTAAAAATTTTATTCTATCATTCCTTAATCAAATTGCCTATTAATCTCCAGTTACTCAAATGCTCTTTGAGGCAGCCTTACTATTTTACTGATTGGTCAAATAAAATCTTTGACACATATCTATTTTACATTTTTATGAAAGACCTGTTTAAACTTTTAATAAATTATACTTTGATAGCTTTGGAGACCTCACTCAGATGCCTGGAGGACTCACCTGATGGAATCAGGTAAGCTTCTTTGCTGAAGAAGTGTAGCTGATGGGCTGTTTAAGCTCATGCACCAGACGTACTTTATCCTGGCACCTGGAGTGATTCCCAAATGGAATCACTTTTTTTTGGTGTTCTGACTCTGTGCTTTTCTTTTTGTTTTTGCATCATGGCCAAGTTTGGTTCTGGTTTTTCATTTTCATGTGACTGTTAAGTTATTCCCTGTTGGGTAAATTATTTCATACAAGAGAGGATTTTAAAATCATAGCTTGATAATAAAAATGAAGTATTTGTCCATCTGCACACATGGTGTCACCTGCAGGAGACGGACACCAAAGTCTGCCTCTCTTCATCTTGTGTAGGTGTCATTGAAGAATACATTCCTTCATGTAGGCCCTTGCGTTTCTTTAGAATCCATAGTTAAATAAAGTTATATAAAATACATAACTGTGCAAGTGGAGAACACCTTGTACTCCCCATAGTTCTTGACAAAATGGATATACATTGGAATTGCATTCAATCTATGAATTGTATGAATGAAAACTGATGCTTTAAGAATAACTGATTCTTTCTTTGTTACTTTTCTTTTTTTGAGTAATAAAAATTTTCAAATTTTTATTTGATGAATGTGATGATGAATGCATAGCTATATGCTGTGAACCACTGACTGTACACTTTGGATGACTATAGTGTATGTGATTATATATCTCAATAAAATTGCATAAACAATTATCCCCTGTTGGTGGTAGCAATAATTGGGAATCACCAAGTCCATTAGATAATTTCTGCCAGGTGGACACTATGAAAGGATAGAGAATCTGGTTCATTAGTCCTTTTTATTTGTTTGTTAGTGTGTCTAGTTATGAGCACAAATCAGTTAAGGAATTATTTTGTCTCACTAGAAAGAACAGCTGTTTGAGATCTTAACTGGTGAGCTTTTGGTTTCTCTGCTTTCCTTGGCCTATGATGAGGCTACAGAGGCAAAGCTGTAGACATCAGAGTGTTGTTATCTGTATAACTGTTAAATGTTTTCCTCCCTTCAGAGGGTATTAACAAATTGACTATAAAGTCTCCTAAATTAAAGAGCTTAGTGCTGATTGGCTTATAGAGGTCAATATGTGCTTATATAAATTTAATATTTCCAAAATTCAAACTTTAAAATTCATGAGCTTCTAATGCTTCATAAGTATTAGATTTTACAGAAAAACAATCCTTCTTAGATAAACTGGCAATTCAGAAATCTTTTAATAGAAATATTCAGGGTTAGGCAGTGAAGGTCAATCCATAGACAAATCATTTTTGGCTAAAAGAAAACATAGTTTTATGTTCTCCTCCAGATTTTGTTAGTTTGTAGCATAATAGGAGTTTATTTTATTTTTATAAGATTTGGGTTTATTTTCTCAGGAAAGAACTAGTTAATAGGAACTTTGTAAGCTTCTTGTGCTAGTTCACTGATCCAATAAATTAACATTTCTCTTCAACAATTTTTAAATTATGAACAATTTAATTTTGTATTCAACTAAATTGAATAAGAATTTGGAATAAATATATGTCAAGAGTAATTAAGTTTTTATGATTATGCCTAAGAGTCAACCCCAGAGAACCTCTTTTGTTGCTCAGATGTGGCCTCTCTAAGCCAATACAGCAGGTGAACTCACTGCCCTCCCTGCTACATGGGACATGACTCCCAAGGATATAAATCTCCCTGGCAATGTGGGACAGGACTCCCAAAGATGAGACCAGCCTTGGCATTGTGGGGAGTGAGAAAGATTTCTTGACCAAAAGGGGGATGAGAAATGAAACAAAGTAAAGTTTCAGTGGCTGAGAGATTTCTAATAGAGTTGAGAGGTCATCCTGGAGGTTATTCTTATGCAGTATATAGAGGTCTCTTTTCAGTTTTTGGTGTACTGGAATAGCTGGAGGGAAATATATGAAACCATTGAAGTGTAATCCAGTAACCTTGATTCTTGAAGACAATCGAAAAACTATAGAACTTTAAAGGTGTGACCATGTGATTGTGAAAACCTAGTGACTGGCACTCCCTTTATCCAGTGTATGCACAGATGAGTAAGAAGGAAAAAAAGAAAAACAATTAATAGTAGGTGGTGTATGGGATATTTTGAGTATTCTGTTTCATTTATTTTTATTTAATTTTTCCTTTCTTTTTATTTTTTCTTACTTCTTTTTTGGAGTAATGAAGATGTTCAAAAATTGATTGTGATGATGAATACATGGCTATATGATGATACTGTGAACCACTGATTGTACACTTTGGACGATTATATGGTATGTGAATATACAATATATATCAATAAAAGTGTGCTAAAAGAGAAAAAGAAAAAAAGAGTAAGTTTTATAGTGTGTCAGCTTAAAACATGATTTCTAAGGTCCTTAGTTCACTTTAAAAGCCTGGAATAGAGTTTGAAACAGAGTTGAGAAGTTGGTTTAATTCATGGATACTTTTTGAATTCCTGGAAAATTTCTAAGTGAGATAAAATACTGAAACACTTACTATTAAGCATAATAGTTTAAAAATATATACTTCCCTCTTACTATGATATGTCAGGGCTGGCTTGTCCTCTGGGACTGTTTTAATGAGCCTGTTCATTTCTGCTCCTTTAGGAAGGTGTAGAGGTATCAGGGGCTGTGGGTGTTTGTGCCATGTGCTTAGTCTGCTAAACTGTGAAAACAGTTCACAGTGAGCTGCCTCCCATTTTTCTTAGTGGAAAAATGGTTTGTCGATTTGTTTAGAGGTTATAATTAGTTGGGTTATTAAGACTAGGGTAGTAGTAATAGAGAAGAAGAGCTGTGTGTGCTCAGTCATGAAATAGGTTTGGTTTATTAAGGGAAAAAAAGAAGTTTTGTCTTAAAGTGTCACTGTGCACCAGATGTGAAAGACCACAGTGAGGGACAAAACTTGAGTGGTTTCTCCTTCTAGAGCTTTTGAGGGAAATGATTCAAAAATATACCTTAGCTTATAATAGATGGGTTAAAATGTTTCAGAGATATGCACTAAAATTTTGGTAAAGTTTGCTGAGTATTACTTTTATTCATAGGATAATTTTGAAAGGCAGATTAGAATACTTTGTTGCTAAATACAGTAATACAAAACTAAAATTTGGTTTTCTGTCTGTTAAAATGATAATCTTGAAATATTTAGCTTTTTTTTTTTTTTTTTTTTTTTTTTGGTATGGGCATGCTCCAGGAATCGAACAGTATTTAGCTTTCTTTTAATGACTGGTAGTAAAAAATTATTCCCTATTTTCTGTGTAATCTGCTCAGGCAGAAAATATTCTGTATATTATTAGAATAATTTCTGTACTTTGCATTGACTTTATCATTTCCTTGATTATTTAAATAATAAAACAAACAAACACAAATAAAACAAAACACAAACAAACCAAAAAAGAACAAAAGTTCTTCACTTCTGAAAAAGCCAATGTTCCTTTCTATGGTGTTAACTTTTTCTATTTCTATTTTAATAAGGAATTGCTGTTTGATAAAGTCAAGCATTATCAAACTGCAAAACTGCTACTGGAGTCTGAGGTATCACACAGGTACCCAAAGTTCCAGGGGAATACCAGATTATAGATATATAGTACAGCCTCTCAAAATCCAGAAAGAACAGTTACTGCTCCAGATTAAATGTGTCTGCTATAATGACTTACAATCTAGGCCCCTGTTTTCTTATAAGCATTTTCTAAATGAGACCATACAATATATACTCTTTTTTTCTGACTTAATTTGCATCACATGATGTCCCACAGGTTAATTCACAACATGGCATGTCTCATGATTTTATTCCTTTCTGTAGCTGTACAATATTTGATCATATGTATACACCACAGTTTGCCATTCTACTTCTCAGTCAGTATATCCTTCAGCCACCTCCATCCATTGGGCATCATATAATGTGCAAAGTCAACAGTCCATCAACACTCTAAATTTTAGACACTTTTCATTGCTCTCAAGAGAAAGATAACCAATAAACACACCCTCACCAAATAGGGAATCTAAACCTCCCCTTAACTCTTGTCTTTACCCCTCCCCTCATTATTTATCCCTAGTATTGCTATTGTACTGTTGATGTCTTCCTGTTCAACATAGCCCATAGCATACAATAGTAGTTTTCCCCCTATATCCCAATATTATAAACTCTTTGTACCAGATTCATACCTTTGAAATAGTACACGCAAGAGCTTATTTATATTTGTAGTGTTAATTGGTGGGACACAAGAGTCTATACAACCCCTTCCAGTCATGTTCACCTTCAATATGATAATGTTACTCATAGACCCACTAGATCACTGCTTTTACTTCTATCTATTCCCTTACATTTACATTGAACCTCATTAACTATCTGTTCACCCATTTCTATCCTCTGTGTATCTCTAGGTCCCCTATATTCTGTATTATAAGTCACTGAGTTTATCTTTACTCTGGTCATAAAAGTGAAATCATACAGTATCTATCCTTTGTGTTTAGCTTATTTCACTCAGTATTATGTCCTCAAGGTTCATCCATCTTGTCATGTGCTTCAGGACATCATTTCATCTTACTGCTGCATGATATTCCATTGAATATATATATATACCACATTTTGTTTATCCACTCATCTGTTGGTGGACTCTTGGATTATTTCCATCTTTTGGCAATTGTGAATGTGAATAGTGTGAAAATGTCTGTTTGTGTCACTGCTTTAAACTCTTCTGATTATATACTGAGTAGTAGTATTGCCAGGTCATAGGATAACTCAGTATTTAGGTTTCTAAGGAACCACCAGATTGTCTTCCATTGTGGCTGTACCATCATACACTCCCACCAGCAGTGCATAGGTGTTCCAGTTTCTCCACATCCTCTCCAACATTTGTAGTTTCCTGTTTATTTAATAGCAGCCATTCTTATAGGTGTGAGGTGGCATCTCACTGTAGTCTTGTTCTGTATTTCCCTTATAGCTAATGAGAATGAGCATCTCTTCATGTGCTTTTTAGTCATCTGCATTTGCTTTTAGGAAAAATGTCTATTCATATCTTTAGCCCATTTTATAGTCGGATTGTTTGTTCTTTTGTTGAGTTGTAGGATTTCTTTATGTATATAGGATATCAAACCTTTATTTGATACATGGTGTTCTAGTTTGCTAGCTGCCAGAATGCAATATACCAGAAACAGAATGGCTTTTAAAAAGGGGAATTTAATAAGTTGCTAGTTTACAGTTCTAAGGCCAAAAAATGTCCCAATTAAAGCAAGTCTGTAAAAATGTTCAATCTAAGGCATCCAGGGAAAGATACCTTGGTTCAAGAAAGCTGATGAAGTTCAGGGTTTCTCTCTCAAGTGAGATGTCACATGGCAAACACAGTAGGGCTTCTCTCTCAGCTGGAAGGGCACATGGCAAGCACAGCATCATCTGCTAGCTTTCTCTCCTGGCTTCTGGTTTCATGAAGCTCCCTGGAGGTGTTTTCTGTCTTCATCTCCAAAGGTCACTGGCTCTTGAACTCTCTGCTTTATGGTACTACAGCATTCTCTGCTCTCTCTGAATCTCTCTCATTCTCCAAAATGTTTCCTTTTTTATAGGACTCCAGAAACTTATCAAGACCCACTCAAATGGGTGGAGACACACTTCTACCTAATCCAGAATAACAACCACTCTTGATTAAATCACACCTCCAGGGAATATGATCTAAATACAGTTTCAAACATACAATACTAAATAGGGATTAGAAGAAACTGCTGCCTTTACAAAATGGGATTAGGATTAAAACATGGTTTTTCTAGGGTACATACATCATTTCAAACCAGCACAAGCAAGGAATCCAACTTGAGGTTTTAATGAAAAATTTTAGACAGAGCTTACTTCTTTGCCCTGATTTTGCTCAATTCTTTATGTGTAATGAAGCTTATATGTGTGTTAACTCTTCTTGCTGCATCTGTATAGATAATCAGGCCAAAACACAAGAAGGCAAGTTTTAGCTCTGTGCTGGTTTGAAAGGATTTATGTACCCTAGAAAAGCCATGTTTTAATCCTAATCAATCTTGTGGGAGCAATGGGTTCTTCTAATCCCCATTCAGTACTACAGGTTGGACACTTGATTAGGTCATCTCCATGGAGATATGACTCAATCAATTGTGAGTATTAAACTTGATTAGATGGAGATGTGTCTCAACCCATCTGTGTGGGTCTTGATTAGTTCACTGGAATCCTATAAAAGAGGAGACTTTTGGAGAGAGTCCCTTTTTGAGAATGAGGAGAGAGCAGCAGAACCATGACAGAATGAGGAGATAACCAGAGTCCACCAGCCAGAGACCTTTGGAGATGAAGAAGGAAACTGCCCCCAGGGGAGCTTCATGAAACAAGAAGTCAGAAGAGAAAGCCAGCAGACTTCACCATGTGCCCTTCCAGCTGAGAGAGAAACCTTGAATGTCATTGGCTTTCTTGAACCAAGATATCTTTCTCTGGCTGCTTTAGATTGGACATTTCTATAGACTTTCTTTAATTGGCCTTAGAAATGTACACCTGCAACTTATTAAATTTCCCTTTTTAAAAGCCATTCCATTTCTGGTATATTTATTGCATTCCGGCAGCTAGCAAACTAGAACAAGCTCTTTGATTAAAAATAATGTTTGGAGATAATTATGATCCAAAGAGATACATGTTAAGCAAACTTATCAAAATTTAAAGTACAGAAATAAGATGCATGTCCTTTCAGTGTCACTGTTTCACAGGCTCAATCAAGAATTATCTAATTTTGGAGAAAGTACCTGTGTTTAACTTTGCTATTTACTGTTTTATTTGAGTCCAAATGCTGTGAAGTTCCATATTAACTTGTAGATCTGTACCCAGTAGAAAACATGACTTCAAAGATAATCATTTTATTTTCCCACAGGACATTAGCCTGTTTTGTTTCTAACCTATGAATCTTATTTTAACATTATTTTTTTAAAATGAGTTTTCTGGGCTGACAACGGTGGCTCAGTGGCAGAATTCTTGTGGGCTGTGCCAGAGACCAGGTACCAATTTCTGGTGCCAGCCCATGCAAAACAAAAAAGAATTTTCTGATAGAATATATAATCCTTGTGGTTCTTGGAACTAGCTTAATTGTCTGATTTCCTCATTAATCAATAAATTGAGTAAAATCTCTGACATGTTTTTTCTATATTTGTTGAGAGTCATGTTTTCAACTTAAAAAAATTATCCTTAGACAAGTTCACATAGAAAAAGGACAACTGTTCCATCCCTTTCTTTTATTTAACAGATTTTAGGATAATGAACTAAGAATAAACATTAAAAAATATCTAATGACAGAGATGGTAAACAGATATATTCATAAAAGAAGACCTTGAACAGAAATGATGATCAGACACCTGAAGCAGCTGGGAAACCCAGAGGGCTCATCCCTATCCAGAGTTGAATGACCCTGATGAACAAACATCACCACACTCAGGAATACGTGGGGTGGGCATGTTCTCATCAGCAAGTCAGGCTTCAGTAGGGTCTCTTTAGGTGCAGGGAAGCTGATTCATCTCCAGCTTCTTGTAGGAGATGGGCCTGAAGCAGAATTAAGAGTGACCTAGAAAAGGTAGAGAAGAGAAATTTCCAGGAGGAAGAAGTACATATGTGATCAGAAATATTCTAGAAAGCCAACTCACAGGTGAACTCCCTGCAGCTCCCTGCTACATGGACATGACTCCCAGGGTGTAAATCTCCCTGGAAATATGGGACAGGACTCCAGAGATGAGCCAGGACCTGGCATCATGGGATTGAGAAAGCATTCTTGACCAAAAGGGAGAAATGAGACAAAATAAAGTTTCAGTGGCTGAGAGATTTCAAACAGAGTTGAGAGCTCATCCTGGGGGTTGTTCTTATGCATTATATAGATATCCCTTTTTAGTTTATGGTGTAATGGAGTAACTGGAAGGAAGTACCTGATACTGTAGAGCTATGTTCCAATAGCCAGGATTCTTGAAGATATTTGTATAATGATATAGCTTTTACAATGTGACTGTGAGATTGTGAAAATATTGTGTCGGTTGCTCCTTTTTTATCCAGGTTATGGACAGATAAGTAAAAAGAATAAGGACAAAAAAATAAATAATGGCAGGGGAGGGGATAAGGAGTTAAAAAATTGGGTAGAGTGTAATACTGGTGGTCAAGATAGGGGTAAGGGATGTGGGATGTATAAGTTTTTCTTTTTATTTCTTTTTCTGGGGTGATGCAAATGTTCTAAAAATGATCATGGTAATGAATACACGACTACGTGATGATATTGTGAGCCATTGACTGTATACTTTGGGTAGACTAAATGGTGCATCAAGATAGCTCAATAAAAATATTTTAAAAAACAGAAATATTCTCAAATCTTCATTTATCATGTGAAAATAGGAGTTGACTGAAGTGCTTGCAGGAAATGCCAGATGCCTTCCTCTATGGCTGTGGATAGATTTTGAAGAATGCATTGAGATTGGTTAAAATATGAAGGAAATAAGTTCTGAAACAAGGAACACAGAGAAACATGGAAGAGAGAACTTCATTCTAAAACCCTGGCAAAATCTTGAGGGGTTAAGAAAAAGTCTTCCAGAACCAAAATTTATATCACAGAGAGAAAATACTTCCTACCTCCAAAAGCAGAGCAGGGTGGGAGTGGGCTAGAATTGGTGGGAAGGCGCCTTTCTCTGTGAGCCAGTGCAGAGCCTTTCAACTGGAAAAGAGAACCCCGCCTCCCCGGTCCAGGTCTAGAGCTCGGCTGAGATGTTTTTCTTTTCAATTAATTTAATTTAAGAATTTCAAAAACTTACAAGCACTATATATCCATCAGGCAACAATTCCTCCTCCCCATCCCACAGTAATATCTAATCTATTTTCTGTGTCTATGAATGGCTATTTATGAATATTTCTTATAAACGAAATCATGCAGCGCTTGACCTTATGTGCTTTGCTTACTTCACTCACTATAATGTTTTCAGCGTTCATCCATATTGCAGCACGTCTTAGACCTTCATGGCTGAGAAGTTTTATTCCCTCCTTCCCCTCACTTCCACCCACAGTTCTGCCTTCTTCTCATGTCTAAGGAAAGTTGCTTCTGTTTTCACAAATCCTCCAAGGCCTCTCCTCTGTCACACCTCTGTCCCCAGTGTCTGGCAATTAAGTCTCCAAGGGAAGGGAGCCTCTGGTAAACTTCTCTGCTCATCTCGGCTCCTCCAACAAAAGAACTCTTTCCCAGGAGAGGTGGAGAAGAAAACTGGGGAGTGTCGGCAAGGGACTTAAGTAGTCTGAACCCCAGTTTCCTCACCTGTAAAACAGTAATAAAGATGTCTGCCTCAAAACATTTGTGTGAGGATTAAACTGAAGGGACAAGAGCCATCTCCCTGTGGCAGGTCCTAAGAAATGCAGTTAATATGTGTGCCAGCATCCCCCATTCTCTCCAAAGCCTGAAAGCTGAGCAAATGCCATCCTGGGTTTAGCCCAACTCCCATGGTCCAATCTTTATTTTCTTTTCCCTCTTCTTTTGACAGAAATCTTTTTTTCCCCCCCGGGAAAATAATTATTTGCATTAATTGCAAATGTGCACAAAAGATGGGCACAGTACTTGGATGGATGAATACAACATTTTCAAATAACAGTTAAATTCTGTCATTTATGTTCCAATCTCTACCTCCCCAAGGGGAAAGAGTTTGGCCAGCTCTCCTGTTACAAAAACTAAAGTGATAAAATGTGGAAAATTTTGCACAAGGATTGTATATATCCAGCACTTTCAGGTATATTTGCTATTTACCAGATACTGTGAGTACACAAAGTCTTCATCCCATTCCTCATGAATCTCAAAGTCTTTATTCCTTGAAGAAGTCTTTATAAGTTTCCAATTACAAAGGCTGAAAGGTGGGAACTGTTTGAAGAAAATTATGTAGGCTTATAGTCTACCATCTGGAAGCTTTGTTTCTTGGTTTTTGTGGCATGGGCAGGCACCAGGAAATGAACCTGGGTCTCCAGCATGGCAGGCGGGAAATCTGCCACTGAGCCAATGTTGCACTGCCTATCTGGAAGCTTTTCATCTAAGTTCCTTGTGTGAGGCTGAACTTGTGTGAGATTTAATTAATTTAAATTTGTCAAATTAATTTAAAGACAAGT